>NC_066883.1:33913077-34110577 GCF_022985175.1 Labeo rohita | reverse complement strand
ATCTAACCTGATTAATTTTTATGATATCATATAATTATTATTATTACATCTCACTTGATAATTCTTAACCTCTGAATCTGTTTACAGATGAAGGAGCAGATGATACAGGAGACCACAGCACACTTGGAGGCCGAGCAATCCCACAGTGCACTGCTGCTGAGAGTAAAGGAGATGGAGAGAGTGGTAGAGAGGGAGAGAAGACAGGTAAACAGAAGAAAATGACTAGAAAAGGTTCACATTATGTTCTTTTCATTAAGTGACAAATATACTTGAGTACCAATTTCTGTGCTACAGTCTTGAATGAACTTGAATCATGTGTGTTGTTGAGAAGAGGCTGTTTGTGACATTCAAATCAAGACATTCATAATATGCCTAATTAAAGTTTTCTGTCCACTGTTTGCTGGTGTTTTGTCAGGTGGAGGTTCTTCAAGCAGACTGTCATGCCTTACGTACTGATGGACAGGCAAACAGGGCGGAGCTAAAGAAGAGGGAGGAGCAAATTCTAGGCCTGGAAAGAGAGTGTCAGGCACTTCGAGACCAATCGGGTCAGAAACACTGAATTATGGGACATTTTAAACTTTGTTTATGCTACAGTATGTCTGTTGGTTGTGAAGCTAAAGTGTTTTGTTTCCTCGCAGGAGTGAAAGAGACTCTGATGTCTCAGCTGACCAAAGAGATCAAGGTACGAGAACATGTGAGAGAAACACTGACAGCGGTAATGAAACGTCTCATGATGTTTATGTGTGTTTAGAGTGTGAAGGCGGCTCTGCAGAAACAGCAGCAGGAGAACAGCACACTCATCAGAGATGGACGAGACCTCAGAGCAGCTGCAGATCAGGTCCAGGTAAACAAACAAACACACACACACACACACACGCACACACATACACAATCTGTTTAGCATTATATAATTATGTTAGCTCAACAAAGCCGACATACTGTCATTGTACAAATTTGGATTAGAGCAGTGGTTCTCAATTTTGTTTGGTGATGTCCCTGTTTGAAAGTAGAAAAATGTTTGCCTACCCCTCCCAAAATCTGACTGTCATATACATATTATGTGATTAATTATAATACTAAACGGGAAATGGGAAAGAGTGAGCTGCAATATAAGGAGTTATATTGTTCTTAATAAAAAATTAATGTGAAAAAAATAATTTTCTGCAGTTTCTCTGAGCTTTTTTTTTTTTTTTTTTTGACAAAAACAAATGAAAAACCATTAAAAAAAAGCATATGTTCTTTCTGTTTTCACTTTTTTAAATAATTAAACATTAAACTTCACTGGAGGATGAACTTTTTGTCAGAAGGCTTTCATTGTTTAGTTATTTTTTGCTTACTTTGCTGCAGAAATGTACATAAAATATTTTAATGATATATTTTAGCAATTAACATTAGTCTTCTCTGAGATTTTTATTTATTTCTTTGACAAATAATTGAACAATTTTGTTAAAAAAGACAAAAGAAAAACAGTGCAAACCGTGTATGTTTTTTTTGTTTTCACAGTTTTTGAATAATGAAGTTACACTTTTACTATTATATTATATTATATTATATTATAAATGTAATGATTTATTAATCATTTCTGGCATTACATTCTGACTGGATAAACTTCATTTGAAACTTTTTTTGTTTATTATTATTTTCATTGGTAGTGGTAGTAGCAATATTTTATATTATATTATATTATATTATATTATTATTATAATACTGAATCAACTTTTTTGTCAGAAGGTTTACATTATTCTGTTAATTTTTTGCTTACTTTGTAGCAAAAATTTACATAAACTATTTTAATGATATATTTTAGCAATTAGGGTCTTATTAAAGCATTTATGTGAAAACATTAGTCTTCTCTGAGCTTTTTATTTATTTATTTGACAAATAATGGAACAGTTTTGTCAAAAAAAAAAAGACAAGATAAACAGTGCAAACTGTGTGTGTTATTTTTGTTTTCACTGTTTTTGAATAATGAAGTTACACTCTTACTATTATATTGTATTGTATTGTATTATATTATATTATATTATATTGTTATATTATATTATATTATATTATGTTATATTATATTATAAAACTGAATCAACTTTTTTGTCAGGCTTACATTATTCTGTAATTTTTTTGCTTACTTTGTTGCAAAAATGTACATAAAATGTTTTAATGATATATTTTAGGAATTAAGTTCTTACTGAGTTATTAAGTTCTTATAGTTCTTATTATATTATATTATATTATATTATATTATGAATTTAATCATTGAATAATTTCTGGTACGAAATTCTAGTATTGCATATGATTTAAATCGTTTTTTTTTTTTTTTTTTTTTTTTTAAATGATAGAAGTTTAGGACATTTAGGTCCAAATTCATCCATCCATCAATCCAGCTTTAAGCCAATAACATGAAACTTTTTTCATGTTATTATAAACTTTTCTTTTCTGATGTGAAAATGATAATGATTGTGCATGTTATGAATGAAGCTTATTATAAAAAATAAACCTCTTTTCTTTCTCTCAGGTGTTGAATGAAAAGTTAGAGGTTCAGTGTTCAGAGCTGAGCACCACACTTCATTCATTAACACTGGAAAACACACGACTACAGACAGAGTATCACAACAAAATTAAGGTATTTCTATTCAGTTTCTGTTTTAATGTCATTTAATGGCATAAAAACAATTGTACAGTAGCACTGACAAGGTTGCTGTAAAAAAGAAAAAACAGTAATAGTAATCCTAAAATAGGATTTGTTTAATTTATATTCTCAAATGAATTAACAGCGAGAAGTAAAATTAACACTAATTAAACAAGTGATTAAGAAAGATAAAGACAAAAAATAGGATTAAATATGGCAGTAATAGCAAAACTGAGCAAAAGTTGTGATGATAGAGATATTTCTCACACACACTGCTGTGCATGTGTTGTTTGTTCAGGCGGAGCGAGAGCGTGTGTCTAAACACCTCGAGGAGCAGGATCTGCTTTTAGACACAGCCAGGAGGAACATCCAAGCTGAACTACAGGGCACGATATCAGAGAAACTCACCCTGCAGAAACAACTGTGAGACACACACACAAATTCACTACTAGAAATCGTTCACAGCTGCGACCTACAGCAGGAAAAAGACAAACGCTTCCTATGGCTTTTGTTACTGATGCCAAACGCACAATCCAAGCAAACACTACTGTATTTTGATACAAAAAAATTTCACCTGTAGATTGTTACATTTAGGCTGATGACAACATGTTGCGTGATCCTTGAAACAACCTTGTAAACAAGATGAAAGAAAATATGACTCTAAATCACAATTTTGACGTAATGTACTCTAAATTATATCAGGATTGTACTGTTGTAATTATCAGCTTTTTTTTTCTCTCAAAGGGAGGCACTGAAGGCAGATCACGCCAAACTGCAGCAGAGTTCCACCATTTCCCAGGAGACAGCTGTCAGTCATCAGCAGATGCTGGAACGCACCATCGAGAGCCTTCAGGGTGATCTCAGCTGTGCCGTGAAAGATGGAGAGACCCTGAGAGAAGAGAGAGATCGGATAAAGAGTGAGGTCAGTTGACAGTTCTTTTGTAAGTTATAAGAAAAGGACACAAGCACTTCATTTAAATGTGTATGAATGAAACAGACAGTTCGGGCAATAAATTCTGACCAGATAAACTACATTTGAAACTTTTTGGTGTTGTTGGTGTTTCTTCTTCTTTTTCTTCTTCTTCTTCTTATTGTTGTTGTTGTTTTTGATGGTAGTAGTACCAGCATTATATTATATTATATTAGATTAGATTAGATTAGATTAGATTAGATTAGATATTATATATGGAATAATTTAAGAATAATTTCTGGTGCTAAATTCTGACTGGATAAACTACATTTGAAACATGTTTTGATTATTATTATTATTTTTGTTGTTGTTATGTTATGTTATGTTATGTTATGTTATGTTATGTTATGTTATGTTATATGATATTATATGATATTATGTTATATTATATTATATTATATTATATATGGAATAATTTAAGAATAATTTCTGTTGCTAAATTCTGACTGGATAAACTACATTTGAAACATTTTTTGTTTATTATTGTTGTTGTTGTTATATTTATATAAAATGTATTTTATATTGTTATTATTATATTATAAATTTAGTAATTTAATAATAATATTATAATGTATTATAATTAAATATACATTTAATAATTCATAATTAAATGATACATTATACATAATTAATAATCATAATTAATAGACATACACATTATGTAATGTAGTATAAATATTAACATGATTAATTTGATAATAATAAAATATTGTTTTTAATAAATATTAATAATTTTAATAATAACAGCGACAATAACAAAATTATGATGAAAATAATACTAATAATTATTTTATTAAATTCTAATGATCAAATTAATATACATATACATATTGTACTCTGCATTATAATTAATAACGATTAATTTGTTAATAGTAAAATATTGTTTTTAATAATAACATTCCTAATTTAATAATAATATGATAATTTTAATTATAATTTGAATAATTACATTGACAATAACAAAATCAAGATAATAATAAAACAATATTTTGTTATTATATATATATATATATATATATATATTTGCATGATTAATTTAATAATAATAAATTATAGTATTTAAATTGTTATTAAAAATGCTAAAAAAAATGACAATAACTAATAATAAAATAATTTAATTTGTTATACATTGTCATAATCATAAACACATAACACATGTGATATATGTAATGTAATTGTTAATATTACAAGTTCATTATGTTGATATGTTATTATTTTTATTCAAAAGCTGCCATTTTATCCAAGCAATACAGTAACAAGTTGCTGTGCTCTTTTCACATCATATTAACAACAGCTCTTAACATTTGTAAAAACACTGTAATTTCCAACCACTTGTTGTGGCCCATTGCTTTAATGAGCTTTTTATTTCCTAATCTCAGATGAACTCCGCAGTCGTTTTGCTGGAAAAGGAGAAGAACATTCTAGAAACACAACTGTCAGAGATGAAGGTACTGCTGACTTAATATGAAGTCACTTCTAGTCCTTCTCTAGTGTATTCAGGAGAACAATTCAGTTCCTGGTTGATTTTTACACTAAACTTAATTTCTTCTCCTGCATTTGTGGATATAAAATGGAGCTAATTTCACCTGCTACACTGACTCCACTGCATCAGTTACCATAAACATCATCATCTTTTTCATCCCTGTGATTGACAGGTGGAGTTGACCATGGTGAACTCAGCACTGCAGAAACAGAAGGAGGAGAACAAGGAGCTTATGGAGAGCCTGGCAGCCTTGGAGCATCAGCAGGTTTGAGATCAAAAGATCATAGAGTCAGATGCACGTCAAAGAAAACTGCACTTGTAAGTCTCTCTCTCTCTCAGGTAACTCATCGTCAGGTAGAACAGATGCTCTGGGACATGACAGACAGCAAGAACAAACTGGCCTACGAGAAGGGCAAGTTGCAGGTCTGTTTCACAGAGACATACATTTTGTATGTGTATGGATTTCTTGCACACATTTTGCACAGAGTGACATACAATGATGTTTGAACAATCATATGATGAACACAAACTTTATAAGTTAGAAACAGGCACTAGGCTTTAAATAAACAGATTTTTTTGTGTGTGTGTGTGTGTGTGTGTGTGTGTGTGTGTGTTTACACAGGCACGAGTGCAGCAGATGGCCGCTGACTTGAAGACATTGAAAGCAGAATGTACTCAATACTGTCAGAGCAACACTGCACTGCAGAACACTTACACACAGGTAAACACACACACTCTCATAAACTGCTGCTCTTTCATAAGCTCTGTGATGTGAAACTGAAATGCATGAATGCAGAAAAGCAACTGATTTTTTAAAAAACTTTTTTTAAAGATTTATCTTCTTACCAAGCCTGCATTTATTTGATCCAAAATACAGCAGAAGCAGTAATATTGTGAAATATTTTTACTATTTAAAATAACTGCTTTCTATTTGAATATATTTTAAAATGTAATTTATTCCTGTGATTTCAAAGCTGAACTTTTAGCATCATTACTCTAGTCACATGAATTATTCCTGTGATCTAAATTTTCAGCATCATTTCTCCAGTCTTCAGTGTTACATGATCAGAAATCATTCTAATATGCTGGTTTGCTGTTCTAGAAACATTATTTATTATTTGTATTATCAATATTTAAAACAGTTGAGTGAATTTTTTTCAGGATTCTTTGATAAATAGAAAGATGCAAAGATCAGCATTTATCTGAAGTAGAAAGCTTTTGTAACATTATACAATATTCAAAAGCTTGGAGTCAGTGTCATTTTTTTTTTTTTTTCCTTTTTTTTTTGAAAAAGAAATGATAGAAATGAATACTTTTATTTAGCAAGGATGTTTTAAATTGATCAAAAGTGATGATAAAGACATTTATAATGTTACAAAAGATTTCTTTTTTAGATAAATGCTATTCTTCTGAACTTTCTATTCACCAAAAAGAGCTGAAAAAAATCTATTCAGGTGTTTTCAATTTAATAATAATAATAATAATAAATGTTTTTTTGAGCAGCATATCAGAATATTAGAATGATTTCTGACGGATCATGTGACTGAAGTAATGATGCTAAAAATTCAGCTTTGAAATCACAGGAATAAATTACATTTTAAAATATATTCAAATAGAAACCAGTTATTTTATAGTACAGATATCAAAATGTAACTGTTTTTGCTGTATTTTGGATCAAATAAATGCAGGCTTGGTAAGCAGAAGAGACTTCTTTAAAAACATTAAAAATCTTTTGACTGGTAGTGTACCAAAAAGACAGTCTTTTATAAATAAACTAAACTATAAATAGACTAAGCAACAAACAGGTTTCATTTGGAAGTCAGTGCCAAGCCGATATTACAATTCTGCCTGATTCCTGATAAGCCAAAAATTATTTTCATGATATGGCTTTAAAATTAAAACTAAAATTACAATAAATGACATTATTGAATATTAAGAAAGCACTAAAAACTTTTAAATGCTACAAATGAGTGTTATACTTCATGGCATTATAATGTATGAAAATAGATATTCATTTTGAGATCATATTTAAGTGTTATTAAATTGCTGGTGTTTAAAGAATGACTTTAAATGAGCATTGATTTCATTGTGGAAATAGATGAAATGAGCATGCACAATGCTGATCAGTTTAAAAATCTATAATATCGGCCAATATTTGACATGGTACTGTTATAAGCAAAACATTAACATATGACTAAAAACGTTTAACAACGTTTATTTGTTTTTAAAATTTTAGCCTGCGGAGTCACAACAAAATAATACAAGGTTAAACAGGATTTGTGCATCATATGGATTTGTGCCGATTGTTTTATGGTTTTAAAGAGGCTGTTATTAAATGATAGCGCATTTAAAAACTGTGTAAGAGTGGCAAAGTGTTGTTGGGCGTAGGGTGCAAAATAGCGATATAAAACAAAATAATGATTGTTTTTTAGTTGTAAGTGTAAATAAAGTTTAATACATTAATTATTAAATAATTAAAAATGCATGATATGATCCTCTGAACAATTCAACCACTGAATATTTAACACTCTTTCTATCTCATTCTCAGATGCAGAGAGAAAATCAGACACTAAAAGAGCAACTCTGTGTACTACAGCAGCAGCACAGAGACACGGTGAGTGTTTTAGAAGAAAGACAACTGAAACCCATTAGCTGAATTAACAAAAGTTTATTTTTATGTTTTTGTCCGTAACAGAATGAAGTAGCACAGACACTGGAGAACGTCTTGTCGTCTCACACTCGTCTGCAGCAGAACACACAAACACTGCATGCAGAGCTGAGAGAGAAAGCACAGGAACTACACACACTCAGGAGTGAGAGGTGTGTGTGATTAGATAAACAGGGTCAATGCAACTTAATGGGGTACTCATTTTTTGTCCCACTGGCCAATATGGTAGGACTTGTAGCATGGATGTAGCATTAAAAATACAAATTTACTCTCAGGCCATCCAAGATGTAGATGAAACTCATCATGGGAACAGATTTGGACAAATGTAGCATTACATCACTTGTGCAGTGAATGGGTGCCGTCAGAATGAGAGTCCAAACAGCTGATAAAAACATCACAATAATCCACAAGTATTCCACACCACTAAAGTCCATCAGTTAACATCTTGTAAAGTGAAAAGCTGTGTTTGCGAGAAACAAATCCATCATTTAAGGCATTACAAGGACAATTTAGACAGTTCACAGCTAGACTTTCAGACACTTTCTTAGAGCCACATAGACTTTCATTAAAAGTGTGCATTACAGTAAACACATTTTTGTTTGTTTTTACTAAGTCAATGATTGTCTGTGGAAATTATCATTATGTTGTGTGTGTTTGTCAGACTGCAGGCTATGAAAGAGATTCAGCGGCTTGAAGCTGAAGTAGAGAATGACAATGCAAAGAACAATGAGAAGGTAAAATGCACACAAACATACTGATGACCAAATAAATAAGAGATGTGATCAAGGAGTTTAAATGATTACACCCTCACATTTTTGGAAGGTTGAATCTTTGCAAAAAGCACTTGAAGAAGCTCAGCTGGACAACAGGAAACTTGGCCAAAGTTTAGAGCAGGCCTTACGGGAAAACCACAATGTACAGGAGAAACTAAATGCACTCAGTGAGAGGTAAGGGAGTGTAAGTTTATGGTATATTACAAGCAGTATGGTTTATCACTTAAATGTCACAAAACCAGTCATAAGGGTCAATTTTTTAAAATTGTGATTTATACCTCATTTGAAAGCTGAATAAATAAGCTTTCCATTGATGTATGGTTGTTAGAATAGGACAATATTTGGCCGAGATACAACAATTTGAAAATCTGGAATCTGAGGGTGCAAAAAGATAAAAATACTGAGAAAATTGCTTTTAAAGTTCTCTAAAGTTCTTAGCAGTGCATATTATTAATCACGAATTAAGTTTTAATATATTTATGGTTGGAAATGTACAAAATATCTTCATGGAACATGATCTTTACTTAATATCCTAATGATGTTTGGCATAAAAGATAAATTGATCATTTTGACCCATACAATGTATTGCTGGCTATTGCTATAAATATGCCTGTGCTACTTCTGACTGGTTTTGTGGTCCAGGGTCACATATTGTGCATCCCTAAGCTTTTGCATAGATGGTCTGTTCGTGTTGGGTTGTTCCTGCATTTACTGTACACATCCAGGGTCTGTTTTTATTTAATTACAAGCTATGTTCATGTAAAGGACCCTGTTGTTTTGTATTTTATGTTTTCTTAAGTGCATGTTATACATGATTGCATCAGCAGTGAGGCAGAGCTTAAAAAGGCGAGGGCAGAGATTCATCGATTGACAGAACATGTAGATTCACTCAAGAACTTGCTCAAAAGAGAAAAAGATTCTGGGAGAAAGTCAGCACAGAGGGTAATGTTAAATTATGTACTTTTATTTTTTTAATCAGCATTTATATGTACTCTACTTTTTAAAGTGCTTTATAAACACATTTGAATTCTCCTGTTGTCTATATAGCTGAAGAAGGCACTAAATGATGCGTCGGCAAAATCAGGTGACCTCTTACAAGCCAATCAGGAGCTTCGAGTGAAGGTGTCTGAGCTGGAGAAGCTGGTGTCCAATCAGAAGTCTCAGCTGAATCACTATCTGGACAACAGAACATCACTGAATCACTGTTTGAGAATCAAAGTATGTCATTTTACCCACCGATTGTGTTGGATACAGGCTCTCACACTGTAGTAATAACATTCCAGAATACACAAACTGAGTTTTTGCGTCGTTTTTGCCTTCCGGACAGGATTTGGAAGCAGAAATTAAAAGTCTTGAAGAAGCAAAGGATGAATATAAGAAGAGGAGTTACGAACAGGTATAAAAGCAAACCTTTTAATATATAAACAAGTGAAAATTGCCTCTCTGATGGTTATGCCAAACCAGACATTTCCACTAGTTGATGTTTTTTAAATGACTACTCTGTCTTAACCCAAATAAACGTTTATGTGTCATGTATGATACATGACTTTCTAAGGGCTGTACATCAGTTGCATAATAGTGTCGCAAAAAACGTTTTTTTTTTATCCACCTTTTTCTTCCCATTAGAGTTTGTTCCTTTTTTGGGTCTGGCTTCCGGTCTCATCCGCATCCAGCTATTTTTAGCTGTACAAAACAGCTCGTTTTGCTGCTTGATATTGCGAATTAGTGTGTCTTACCATGTTACTTTAATGTATAATCTTAATTGTGAGCACACTGGTTTGTAGTGCAAACAGTTTTACCGTTTACTGCACGTCGTTATTCTTCTTGTTATTTTTCAATAGCGCTTAATGATCCGGAAGTCTCACCCATAGGCTTACTTCTGCATTGAAGAAAAAGGTGGATAGGATCTACTACATGTCTTCTGCCCCCTTGTGGATTATCCATGCAAATCAATAAGTAGAAGAGCTTTCAGTATCATTTCTAAATGTTTGCCTGATAAATTAAGGGCAAGAAAAACTTTATATATATTTTTAGTCACCTTAATATTTCATCAACATTTAATTTAATTTCTTTATAAAAAAAGTGTTGAAATGCTGTATGTGAGGTATATTTTAATCATAATTTTTTTATAATGCATTTCATAGTGTATTACGTTGAGCACAGTAAAATCCATTTAAATATTACATTTATTTAAATTTATTTAAATTGAATTTTGCTTTGATATATTTAATGATTTTCAGTCTAATACTATTTATATTATTTATATTATTCTATTATGCATAATAACAGAAGCATTGTTCATCAAGCTTGATCTGAAGTTCAGCCATAATTGTGACACTGGCCCACAAAACCAGTCATAAGGGTCCATTTTTTTGAAATTGAGATTTATGCACCATCTGAAAGCTGAATAAATGAGCTTTCCACTGATGAATGGTTTGTTATGATAGAGCAATATTTGGCTGAGATACAACTATTTGAAAATCTGAAATCTGAGGGTGCAAAAAAATCAAAATATTGAGAAAATTGCCTTTAAAGTTGTCCAAATGAAGTTCTTAGCAATGTATGTTACTAATCAAAAATTAAGTTTTGATATATTTACGGTAGGAAATACACAAAATATCTTCATGGAACATATATCCTAACATCCTATATCCAATATCCTAATGATTTTTGGCATAAAAGAAAAATCATTTTGACCCATACACTGTATTTTATTGCTACAAATATACCCGTGCTACTTACGACTGGTTTTGTGGTCCATGGTCACATATGTATTGTTGAAAGAAGACACTTTATTACACAAGCACTGCTTTAACAGCTTAAACGGTTAAACAGTTGCATTTCTAAATTCACTCTTTGCAGCACTGCTGCTAAAAGTATTGGAGCTAAAAACCTAATAGAAAAACTGGATAATCTCACTGTAACTAACTTGCTGGACTATAGTGAACATCCTGACTAATCCCTACAGAAGATGATATCTCACGGTTTGTTCTATGTGTCTTTCAGTCTCAGTCTTTGCTCCAGCTGCGTTCTGAGATGGTTTCTCTCCAGTCTGAGCTGCAGTGTCTGTCTTCCACTCAGCAGGGGGAGCTACAGGCCGAAAGAGATCTCAATCGCACACTGCAGGAGAAATGTCGGGTCAGCGCTCTCTTTTTCACCTTAAATCCGCGGCACTGTCCCAAATGTTTCCCTCAGCTCTTGTGGTCCATGTGAGATCATCAAGAGCCATAAGCACCCATCCTACTTTTCTGCCCATGTCCATCTTTTCTTCTTTTATCTCTTTCTCAGTTTCTGTTTGCTTTTTGATTCTCTCCATATCTCTTTTTTCCTTTCTGTGTAGCTTTGCAGTATCAGCAAGCTACAGTTCTCTTCACCTTCCTGTCTGTTACGCCCTTCAGGGCATCAATACTGCAAGACCAACAAAGTGCTGGAGAATTGCCATTATGTAAATGAATAATCAGGGGGTTTGTGCTGAATGCTGCTGTTATGTGTGCGCAGCACCTGGAAGAAAGTTTGAAACGGCTCCAGGATGAGAGGGATGAGGCAGAAGTGAGACTCAGGGAAGTTTGTTTGGAGTCACAGCAGGTAAACAAACCCTAACAGCATCACTTTACACATAGAGACAAATAATGAGATTTGAACTGAACCCTAAACCTTTATACTGAATCTGAATGCTGTTGTGTTTCCAAAATGATTGTGTCTCTTGTTCCGACATTGTGAAATTGATGCTGAAAACCATGTCAGATGTTAGGTTGCCGCCTCCTTCTCTGATCACAGCCAGTGTTGAAATCATGCAAGCTCTCCAGAGGATGGAAATTTCTCTTGCCTCTCATTTTCGCCTTTGATTTGATTCCTTCGTTTCCATCCCGCTCCTCTGTTCCTCAGATCACAGAGAACATGGATGAGGACCACAGAGGGCTCTGCTCTAAATCGGAGAGCTTTAATGGCCAGGCTGAGCCACAGAAACTCACAGAGAGCTTGTGCAGGGTGGGAAGAGACGGCCCACGACCCACTACAGCTCAGGTAGCAAATGAGAATGCAAAATTAAATTATTTCATACTGTGTTTGTTCAAGATCCGTTAAAAGGCTTCTAAAAATTCAATGATCAATTGTACAGAAGCATTTTTAGAAGAATTTTAACCTATGAAAATACATTTTTAAATGTTTTTTTTAAAAAATGGAATTTAAAAGTTTTTTTTGATACATTTTACTTTTTTGTTCAAAAGTTTGGGGTCAGTAAGATTTTTTTAAAGGAATTTAATACTTGTTTTCAAGGATGAATTAAATGAATCAAAATTTGTTGCAAAATATTTCTGTTGGTTTCTGATGGTTTTCACAAAAATATGAAGCAACACAATTGTTTTTTAACATCGCTAAGAAATGTTTCTTGAAAAAATTGACATTAGAATTGTTTCTGAAGGATCATGTGAAACTGAAGACTGGGGCAATGATACTTTAAATTCAGCTTTTCATCACTATTTACATTTTTTACTATTTAAAATAACTGCTTTCTATTTGAATATATTTTAAAATGTAATTTATTCCTGGGATCAAAGCTGAATTTTCTGCATCATTACTTCAGTCTTCAGTGTCGCATGATCCTTCAGAAATCATTCTAATATGCTGATTTTCTGTTCAAGAAACATTATTATTATTATTATTATTATTATTATTATTATTATTATTATAAATTTTATATATATATATATATATATATATATATATATATATATATTTAAAACAATTGAGTACATTTTGAGTACAAAACTTTTGTAACATTAAATATTACACCATTCAAAAGCTTAGGGTCAGTATAATTTTAGTATAATTAATACTTTTTTTTTTTAGCAAGGATATTTAAAATTGATCAAAAGTGGTGATAAAGACATTAAGAATGTTGTAAAGATTTCTATTTTAGATAAATGCTGTTCTTCTGAACTTTCTATTCATCAAAGAGACCTGAAAAAAATTCTTCTCAGCTGTTTTCAACATCATAATAATAATGTTTTTTGAGCAGCAAATCAGAATATTAGAATGATTTCTGAAGGATCATGAGACTGGAGTAATGATGCTAAAAATTCTGCTTTGAAATCACAGAAATAAATTACATTTTAAAATATATACAAATAGAAAACAGTTATTTTAAATAGTAAAAATATTTCAAAATTGTACTTTTTTGCTGTACTTTGGATCAAATAAATGCAGGCTTGGTGAGCAGAAGAGACTTCTTTAAAAAGCATTAAAAATCTTACTGTTCAAAAACTTTTGACTGGTAGTGTAGCTATATGTTAGTCCAAAGTGTCTATTTTTTAACATTCAAATTAATTCAAATTCCTCTCAATGACATCTCTTGTCCTTCTGTATGTTTTTATTTCTGACCTGAGGCTGTTCTCTCTTTTTAGACTCGCGTTTGCTTTTTTGACCCTGAACTGGAGCCCTGGGCGTCAGCTTTACAGCGCTGGGAGATCAAGAAAGAGCTGGGACGCATCGCCGGCAGTTACAAACCCAAAAGACACGTACGTGCTCTGACCACCTGATAACAACCTCCATGGAGAAGTGCATCAAAAACTCATAGATCATGCATTTAATCTGCTTGAAAAGATAAATGATCTACAGTAGGTGCATGTAAATTAATTTTAAAATGTATTTTATTGCTTGAAACTAAAAAGTGCACTATAGCAAAACTACATTATGTGTGTGTGTAGAAAGACAGAGGTGGTGTGCTCAAAAAATGAAGTGGAAATAGAGCTGCACTTTATGACCATGTGCTCTAATTACTCACAAATGACTCATGTTAAACATTGTTCTTTCCCTGCAGCCCACAACAAAGTTATTCAGTTGCAATTAAAACAAGGTCAACCTCTTATACCTGCTTAATGAAACCACAGAAAGTGCAAATATAACTGCGAGGGAGGTGAGGTCTTGCTGTAAGAAAGGAACCACCTCTATTTTCTGTGTGCATATTGAGTTATCCTGTTTATATAATTGTTTTTATTGGTGCGATTATTTTTTATTTTTTTTTTTTTATATATTTTTTTGCCATTCAAATAAAGCAATTTGAACTGAAAAGACAATAATATAGCAATTGCAATATAATATAATGTTTATTTTATTTTTATTTATTTATTATTATCATTGTGCAGTGTATGCTGCTGTGACATGTAAATTTCCCCTTGGGAATTATTAAATTTTATCCAATCCAATAAAATTACTGTATTGTGTTGTTTTGTAAATTATACATGCACACACTGCCATTCAAAAGTTTGGGATGAGTAAGATTTGTAATGTTTTTTTAAAGAAGTCTCTTATGCTCATCAAGGCTGCATTTATTTGATCAAAAATACAGAAAAATACGAAATGTTATTACAATATAAAATAATGGTTTCTAATTGAATATACTTTAAAATATAATTTATTCCTGTGATGCAAAGCTGAATTTTCAATCTGCCATTATTCTAGTTTAAGTGTCACATGATCCTTCAGAAATTATTCTAATATGCTGATTTATTATTAGAATTATCAATGTTGGAAACAGTGCTGCCAAATATATATATATATATATATATATATATATATATATATATATATATATATGGAACCTGTGATACTTTTTCCAGCATTCTTTAAATAAAAAGGTAAAAAGAACAGCATTTACTTAAAATAGAAATATTTTCTAACAATGTAAGTCTTTACTATAATTTTTTATCAATTTAACACATCCTTGCTGAATAAAACTATTAATTTCTTTCAAAAAAGAAAAAGAAACAAAAATGTACTGATTTTTAAATGCGTGTATATATAGTAATAAATTATCTGTATGTACTCTCTTTTTCTATACACCAGAGAAGTTGATTATCCAGTCATTTGTGATAATTAACTTAAAAAATTCAACTAATTTTAATATATAATATTATTGTATTATGTTTAATTTTTAAATATATAGGAAAGAAAGAAAAAATTGTTTTGGGTCCACGAACTGAACAACTACCGTCTCCTCCTAAGCCCCGCCCATCACTGATATGTCAACCAACCAGAACACGTAAAAAGCCAGCGCTTGTACTCTGATTGGCTAAAAACCGCTCATCTGGTTCTTATTTGTTGTTCACGGAGGCTAGTGCTGTTACAGAGGTTTTATTTCTCAAAGCACAGTTTTAACTGGTAAATATCACGTAATCGGGTTATTTTATGTTTGTTATTTTAAAAATAAACAGTTTGCAGCACTTGAGCTGAAAGATCTGTCTGTCGTCTCTCTGTCTCCCCCTGTCGGTAGCGAGAAGTCACTGTCACTACAGATGTTTTTTTTTTTTTCTTTTTCACCTCCTTCCCTCGTCTCGTGCCCCCGCAGAGAGGGAGAGCGAGCGCGCGCGCTCGCGCCTCCTCCTCGGCCTCCTCCTGCGCGCGAGGCTCCAGTACTGCCACGTAATCTCGGTCGAGCCCCCGCTCAGTCAGTCAAAACCTCCGGGAACCGTGACAGCGACTGCGGAAAATTAAAAACACACTGTACGAAACCCCTCCGGGCGGTGCGGGCGGGTGTAACGGAGCACGGACTGCAGCGGTAAGCGAAAAGTGCGTGGAAGTGTCCCCACGCGCGCGGCGCGAGTGCACGAGACGCAGTCCCCATTTAGTACATTCTCAGCGCGAGCGAAAGCTACAGGGCGGTCCATGTGTGTGAAGTGAAGCCGGATAGTTTTCAAGTCAAGTCGTTTGCATGCAACAGGTCGTTGATTTGTTGTCGGCAGCAACTCGTTTCATTGTAAACACTGACGCGCAACTTCGATGCATTAGAGAAAGTGTGCGGCTCATGCTGTCATGCGGTAGATTTCTAGTATGTTCTGTAGTGCATTAGCCCGATCTGGGAGCTTGAATGGGACTCTTTCCTTTTCTCAAAGGCAGTTTTAATGTGTTTTGAGATACTTAGCAGAGATACTGAGAACTGTAACTTTTGTTTTCACATGCAGGGAAGTTAAGCGCAAGATGTCACTCCCACCTGTAGAACTGATTCATAATATGACGTGAATCAGCACGATTTGATGTATGACATCATGTTCATGTCATTATGGAAGCCCATTTCCGCCACTGAATAAAAAAAAAAAATTCAGAATTCTGCCTTTTTTTTCTCAGAATTGTGAGGTATAAACTCTCAATAGTGGGTTATAAAGTCAGAATTGAGAGATATAAAGTCACAATTCTGACTTTTTTCTCCGAATTGCGTGATATAAGGTTAAAACTGAAATAAAGGCAGAATTGCATAGTATTGAATAGACTTTTTCTAGCAATTCTGACTGCAAATCTGTTGTCTTTCTCAGAATGGTGTGAGAGAGAAGCTTGCAGTTCTGAGAAATGAAGTCAGAACTGTGATATAAACTCAGTGGTGGGATATAAAGTCACAATTCTGACTTTTTTTCTCAGAATTAGTGATATAAACTCACAATTGTGTGAAATAAAGTCAGAATTGCGAATTTATATCTCGCAATTCTGACTGTTTTTCTCGCAATTCTGATTTCTGAGCTCGCAGTTTTAAGAAATAGTCACAATTATGAGAAATTAAGTCAGAACTGCAAGATATAAACTCACAATTGTGAGTTATAAAGTCAGAATTGCGAGATATAAACTCAATTGTAAGAAATAAAGTCAGAATTGCGAATAACTTTTCTCGATAACTTGCAAGATAAACTCACAATTCTGAGAAATAAAGTCAGAATTGCGAGATATAAATTCAGTTGTGATAAATAAAGTCAGAATTGCAACTGACTTTTCACAATTGCAAGTTTATATCAATTCTTGCTTTTTCTCACAATTCAGATTTTTTTATTTCTCAGAATTGTGAGATAGCCTAGACACTCCAAATTGCGAGGCAAAGTCCGATTTTGAGGGGAAAAAAGATTTTCTCAAGAATTGTAAGATATAAACTCGCAATTCTGAGAAAGTGAGTTTGTATCACGCAATTCTGAGGAAAAAACTTAGAATTGTGCGTTTGTATCACGCAATTAGAATTGCGTAATTTCCCCCCTTTTTATATTTTTATTCAGTGGCAGAAATGAGCTTTCATATGTTATGCTGTATTGTGCTTGATGGGTTTGGGATTTTGTGTATTGTGTTATAGCGCGAGTAAGGTAATCAGGGACAAATATTAATGAGTTGTCCACCAATAAATAAGATTTATCTAGACTTTTCTAGTTTGTGAGCAAATCCATTTTAATATTTTTTTTCCCACTGAATCAGTCAAACAAATGTCCTGAATGATTCCTTTTAGCCTTATTCAATTTTATTTATTTATTAGTGTTTCATATCAGAGATTACATCTCAATAAATTGTTCCTAAATTGTTTTATGTATTTATTAGCATTTATATTTATGTCTAGACATCAGTATTAACATCAGCCGCTGATTGACTTGTAAATTTGTAAGTAAAAAATGACACTTCAAAGCTTCATGTCCCAGATCTCACCTGAGCTGATTTGCAAAATACAGCTGTTTCTAAAGTGAAAACTGACTTGTGTTTTGTTTGTGAAAGTGTTTGATTTAATTTCACATAGGTTTTATTTTCTCCCTCAAGTGAGTAGTTCATTATGGGACACACTTAATGTGTGTACAAAATCTTAAGATTCAGGATACAACACCCAGTTCCTGTTTGCCTGGGTGGGAATTGTGTCCACGGCTGCTGTTCTGCTTGATTCTGTATGTGTGTGCGCTGCTGCATTTCCACATTCAGATTTCTTACTGCTGGCCTTTGCTCAGTTGCCATGACTACGGGTGAAAAAACTTACTAAAGGTGTGAAGCCACAGATATGGAGCAATATTTCATATATATATATATTTATTTATTTATTTATTTTTATTTTGTAGGGACAGCAGCATCCTACAGTGTGACATGCTACACTCCATGTTAAACATGTTTCGATTATTATGCATGCACAATATTTATAATATTTATAAAAGTTGAACCACTGATTAAGCGATAATGTGAGACAGCTTACGGATTTTGGAAAGTTGTACTCTTTCTTTAACATACCTTCTGGTGTTCATTCATGTTTATTTTGTGCTATAACTTGTAATAAAGCAAAGGAGACATTCAGTTTACACTGCCGTTCTTGAACTGAGGCACTACAGCGATCTGTTACTCAACATTAAACAGCGCCAAAACAGCATTTAGTGTTTGAATACTGTAATGAAAGTGACAGAATTTGAAATTTTGGACTTTATTTCATATCAAAAGTCACAAAGCACAAAGCTTATTATGATTTATTGGATGTGAGGCGCTACAATGATCCGTTCGTTAACTGAAAACAGGCTAGACTAATCTAGCAGAACCTGATTTTACCAAGTACGACATGTTCCTGGATCAACATCTTTGTTGACCCTGGAACAACATTGTGATTAACCAATCAGATTTGAAAAATCAGTTTATAGTTTTTGTGAAGTTTAGGCTTGCAATCAGTGTTTGGTGCTTGTACATTAGTATCATTCATCTGTTATTTCCTCTGATTTTAGGGATTACTCATGGGTAAGGTTAGGTTTAGGTGTAGGGATGTGGTCAAGACTAAATTTTTGGATTAAAATGTTGCTCCAGGGTCAACAAAATATGTTGACCCAGGCACACTTCTAACTCCGCAAAATCAGGATGTGCGACTAATCTATTCTTGGATTTATGAACCAATATCTTTTAGTAAAAATGAGAATAGAATAAAATCAAGAAAACAATATTTATTTACCCCGCCCTAATTATTATGCATTTATAATTCATATGACATACTTAAAAATGAATTAGTCACACTGCAGGATCATTTGACTGTTAAAAAAGCAATTAAAAAACATAAAGCCAAATATTGTATCAGTCATTTGCAATATATTATCATTTATTAATATTTATTATTAAAAGAAATAAAATTATGAATCACGATCCAATCAAATTTCACCCTGCATTTTTTTAAATTGTACATCACTCTATAATATGTCTCACTGAAAGACCACAGAAGGCATCTAAAAATGCATTTTACTTTATGTAAATTTAAACCTGAAATGATAACTTTGTTTTGTTTTGGTTTTTAGTTACTTAGCCATTTAATTTACTTAAATGTATATTGTTACAACTTTGCAAATGTTTATTCATGTGCAAAACAAAAAATATTAAAACATCTTAAAATTGTATGTGTTTTCACAGGACAACGTCTTTTGGGTTTTCATTTGGGATCACCGGTGACCCGCTGTGTGGAAACGCACTGAGCCATGCGGCAGTTGAAGGGCAAGCCGAAGAAGGAGTCGTGGAAGGACAAAAAGGAGCGCAAACAGGCCATGCAGGAGGCGCGGGAGCAGGTGACGACCGTCGTCCTACCGACGCTCGCCGTGCTCGTGCTGCTCATCGTCCTCTTTGTCTACGTGGCGACGAGACCGGGAGCCATCGAGTAAAAAGACTCCAAACAGCCAAATCTCCCCTGTCCTTGTCTTTCTCTTTCATTTCCCCTCGTTCTTTCCCAATGGATGAATTGGACACAATCATAAGGATGAATGGATTGATAAAGGATTGATAATGGTTTTCCGTGCCATGTTTGGAGTATGTTCAAGGAGTCTTCCGTTGTGGCTTTTGACAGAGCGCCTCTCCCAGCCACCAGCATTTGCGTCTGTGGCGGCCATGTTGGCTCCAAATGCATTTACAGGGTTCTAGTTTCATGCCAAAGCACCTGAGACGCAGCAGACTCGGTCTGACCCAGGAACAGGGCCAGATCTGATGCCTCTGTGCTCAGTCAGTACAAATGAGAAGTGACTTTAGTATTGCACATGTCTGTAGCATGCACGCTTATGCACACACACACACACACACACACACACACACAGATACACAAATGAACATTGATGGGTGTCACATTTAACCATTGATGACAGAATTGAATGTTAACCAGAATGTATACTTGTGAATGCTCTTTGCCGAATGCCTCTTAACAAGCAGTTACCGACGTTTTTGGTTTAAAGCGTGTGTGTGTGCAAGCATATGCACCATGGAGTGCATGTTTCTATGACACATCTGTGAAATACAATCCCAGCGACAAGCATACTCTTATTTTAAAATGTATTCCAGCAGGACTTGGATCTGAAAATGTGCCTTAACTTTTAATGACATAACAGCATTTGAAGTATTAATAAAGATATGGAAAGCCATGCTGACTGCTTTAAGTATGGTTTTAATAAGACTGTTGTGATGTTTCAAAGTTTTTCTTGCCATATTGGAAATTTTATTTCCTTAGGAAACTTTGCTTTTGCTGACAAAACTTCTTGTGTTTTCTTGCAAAAAGTATTGCATTGCCCCAAGAAATGTTACATGCACAAGCACTTAAATATAATTTTTCATGCAAAAGCTTTTCAAGTGCATGCACTTGAATGCAATTTTTCCTCCCATCTCCCTCTTGCAAAATCACTTAATTCCCCTGAGGAACTTTGCATTACCTTACACAAGCATTAAAATAGTTTCCCAACTGTTTGTGAGAGAATGCACTGAAATATAATTTTCCTCCCATCTCTCTTACACAAAAAGTATTTTGTTCCACTGAGAAATTTTGCATTTCCATGCAAAAATTGTAATGCTCTCTTACAGAAGTAATGCATTTTCCCATCAAACTTTGTATTTGCTCACAACAGCATTGAAGTGTTATTTTTTTTTTTTTCCCACTTCATATTAGCAAGAGGACTCAAAGTTCCTTTATGTAATGGTAAATGTTTGCAAACTAAAAACCATTGAAATACTTTTGCTTTCTATTACCAGGCTATTTTAGGCATTAAACCAGACAGGTCTTATTTTACACACTTTCTCTGCCTGCCGGAAGACTTTTTTAAATGTAACCTATACATTTTATTTATAGTTAATTAATTAAATTTAAAAAGTTTAAATTTAATTTAAACTTTTTTTTTTAAATGTATTAACCATTAAAAAAATTGTTTTAAAGAAAATTGCACATTTTGAAATTTGCTCATATGAAATTTAATAAATTTTTCATTTATTACTATAAATGATATTTAATACTGCAATATGCATTATACAAAATTGTACTACCAAACAATAATTTAAAGACAGCGACTATTTGCACTAAATGTAAATAGCAATAGATTCTGTTTATACAGTTAAAATAGCATGTATTTTGTGCTGTGTTTACTACTTATTGCAAATAGTGGCTTTAATTAAGTAATTACACTACCGTTCAAAAGTTTGGGGTCAGTAAGACTTGTAATAGTCTTTAAAGAAGTCTCTTATGCTCATCAAGGCTGCATTTATTTGATTAAAAATATAGAAAAAAAACAGTAATATTGCAAAATGTTTTTACAATATAAAATAATGTTTTTTTTTTAACATACTTTAAAATAGAATTTATTCCTGTGATGAAAAGCTGAATTTTTATCAGCTGTTACTCCAGTCTTAAGTGTCACATGATCCTTCAGAAATCATTCTAATATGCGGATTTATTATTAGAATGATCAATGTTGGATAATATCAACAGTTGTGCTGCCAAATATTTTTTGGAACCTGTGATTTTTTTTTTCAGGATTCTTTCATGAATAACAAGTTTAAAAAGTACAGTGTTTATTCAAAATATAAATATTTTATAACAATGTAAATTATTTATTATTAACTTTTTTAATAAACTTTTAATTATTAACTTAATACATCTTAATTATTAATTTCTTAAATATTAATTTCTTAAAAAAAAAAAAAAAAAAAGAAACAATAAAAATGTACTGACCCCAAACTTTTGAACGGTAGTGTACCTGCACCTCAGTATTGTAGTACATTATAAAAGAGTATGAAATAGTAATATATTGAGTTATTGGGACAATAAAGCCCTCTCTACACCTACCCTAACTATACCCAGTACTTTATATCAAATTTTTTGATTGTTCCCTTCATTTCTATTGAAAATAAATGTTTCCAATGTGATATGAAATTTAAAAAGGGATAAAAAAAAAAAAGTTTGGCAACAGGCAGATTCAAACTCGGTGCCACTGGAGCTGATATTTAACAGTTGTCTTTTGTAGTGTTGACCAACCCAATCACACACTGGTGGGCGGAGTTAGTGTAAATAGCTTCTGCCAACAAGGCGGGCTATTTGCACTTAGTGTAAATAGACACTCCTTAATTGGGGGCATATCACCTTAGCTATTTTTAGCTGTACAAAACTGTTTGTTTTGCTGCTTGATATTGCAAATTGGTGTGTTTTACCGTATTATTGTAATGTATAATGTATTATCTTAATTATGAACACACTGGTTTGTAATGCAAACAGTGCTGCCCTTTACTGCACTTTGTTTTCTTCTCATTATTTTCCTATTGCAGATAATGAACCGCAATTCTCGTCCATAAGCTTTTATTCGTGTTGAAGACTTCGTTTTTTTTGTATTGATATTAACGATTTTCCTTGTTTGTTTGCTTTTGTATTTGTGTTTTAATGCTAACACATAATTCTTAATAGACATTTTAGAACTCCTGTATTAAGAAATAATTACACCTGTAACTTTTTAAGGAGACAAGTAACAAAAAAAGAAAAAGAAAAAAACGAAACAAAATATAATGTATGAGATATAGTGAAATAATTCGCAATCTGTACTTTGGAGAAAAATGTCAGGAAAATCGTAACCTGTATTCTGGTGTAGTAATTGCTAAAGCAGTCAAATTTGACTCCTGTCTTATCCAGTAGCTGTATTAGTGTCGCGGCCCCTTTAAGGACTTGCTCCGTCATGACAGTGGTGGTGACGTTGAGCGCATAGTTTGTGTGTGAGATCCGTGATGATGTCCACCGTCCGGGTGAATTTTATCCGCTGTGATCCACTACAAATCTCCAGCGGGACTCATATTCATTGACGGGTGGCTTCTTTCAATGGCATGTCATCAGTTTAGGCTTGAGTCATCTGATAGCGCGGGTTGTTCGGTGCGGATATCGGATCCAGCGCAGGCCCGGTGATGGTCGCGAATGAAGCCGAAGAGAGCAAGAGAGGAGCGGCTGTGATTTCTGCGCTCCTTCGGTATGACGCCTTCACTTCCACGACTGAACTTAACACTTTATACAGCTTATAATGCACTATGTAATCAACATTTAACTCCTTATATTTCTTTGTTAAACTGTAAAGTTATTGTTAAGCGTTTTTATTGTGTGGTTATATTTGTTATATTTAATAAAAAAGGTTCATATATTTTAAACATTTATTTTATTAAAAATGTATTTCAGTTGTATACTGAGTAAATATTTTTTATTAAAAATCTACATATATAACGTAATTTAAAATATAATATAATATATATATATATATATATATATATATATTTAAATAACAAATATTTAATATTTAAAGATATATTTAAAAAAAAATGCTTATATATATATTATATAATGTATTTATTTATGCATGTGTGTGTGTGTATATGTATATGTATATATATATATATATATATATATATATATATATATGATAGGGAAATAAATATATAAAATATATAATAAATAAATAGGGAACCCATGCATTATAAGCTGGACCTGAACCAGCACTATTTACTATTACTCTAAAATGTAAAAAAAATAAAAAAAAAAAAAAAAAAATAGGTCTGTCCAAAAGTCTGGTTGTTTACATCGTATTTGCAACTCAATATGCATAATATTTATGTGCGTTTTAGTGCTTAACAATTAGACGCTGCTTTGATATTTTTTAATGCAATTACAAATATAAGTTTAATTAAAAATGTCACATTAGTATGCAACACATTAAACATTGTAGTTTTCTGTCTGTCATTTGTTTGGAGTGTCATGAGTGTTTGTGATTTCTTATGCTGTCTACAGCTGATTCCCCGTGTGCCAACTCATCAGAGCACACAACACGCACCCGCAACATAATCAGCTTCAGCGGGTTTGAATAAACAGCCTCCAGATGAGCAGTACAAGATGCCAGCAGCTGAACAACTAGGTAATGATGTGTGTTTTACATCACAGATGACACTCAATCAGTCCGGGACATAAGTCTCTACTTGATTCATTGGTTTCATCTCTCTACACTAGCAAAAACAAACACACAGTACTATGATATAATCGTATTCTGTATAATAAATAAATGTGTTTATTTATTTTGGATCACTTAGTTGTGAAACACTTGTTTCCTTTAAACTTTAGGGCAACGTTACCACTTTCTTTGGTTTGTGGTTGACCTGTTTTGATGACCAGATATATGGTCTGAAAAACACACCATCCACCTGAGGCTATTTTGGGCTTTTCAGGTGTTTCTTGACTGAATTAAGCACGAGGCTGCTGTTTCTAAGCAGACCTGTTTTTATTTTTTAATTCATGAACTAGATCTGTTTAATTAGGCCATTCATGCTGTGTAAGATGTCTTTAAGTCTATGATTTTATTTTAAATATGACATGACATGACAGATATGGAGGTGATGACCCCTCTGATGGAGGAAACAGGAGGTGATGAGGAGGAGGATGTAGATGTAGATGAAGGTCCAGAGCATCTACCACAAGGCATCACGTGAGTCTCACCTGGTGTCTCAAATCTGGGTTTCTCTTGTAGATTGTAGATGTTTGTTTGCAAACAACAATTGCATCTGTAACAAAAATGTGTGTGCATATGTGTGTGTATATATAAACAGCATATTCACACATTACGTCATACACTGCTGTTAAAAAATGTTAATGTTTTTACCAGAAGTCTCTTATGCTCAACCAAGTTCAATTTATTTGATCAAAAATACAGAAAAAAATAATATGAAATATTATTGCAATTTAAAATAGCAGTTTTCTGTTTTAATAAACTTTAAAATATAATTTATTTCTGTGATGCAAAGCTGAATTTTCATCAGCCATTACTTCGTCAGCCATTAGTCTTCAGTGTCACATTAACCTTTTGAAATCATACTAATATGCTGATTTATTATCAATATTGGAAACAGTTGTGGTGCTTAATATTTTTTTTGAAACCTGTGATACTTTTTATTTGATGAATAAAAAGATTAAAAAGATCAACATTTATTCAAAATGTAAATATTTTCTTTCCATTTTAAATAAATGCTGTTCTTTTTAACGTTTTATTCATCAAATGATCCTGAAAAAAGTATCACAGGTTCCAAAAAAATATAAAGCAGCTACACTGTTTCCAACGTTGATAATAAATCAGGATATTAGAATGATTTCTGAAGGATCATGTGACACTAATGGTGCTGAAAATTCAGCATTGCATCACAAAAATAAATTACATTTTACAATATATTCACATAGAAAACAGCTATTTTAAAGCACAAAAATATCTCACAATTTTACTGTTTTTACTGTATTTTTAACCAAATAAATACAACCTTGATGAGCATAAAATTCTTCTTTAAAAAATTAAAAATCGTACTGATCCCGAACTTTTGAATGACAGTGTACACGTTGTAACCTCTAGTGTTTCTGACATCTTTCTGCTTGAAATAACAACAGTAATGTGGACAAAACATTTGTTTTCTCTGTTCTTCAGGTTTACACAAACCCTGCTGCATCTCCTAAAGGGGAATATCGGCACAGGATTGCTTGGTCTTCCTCTAGCAGTGAAGAATGCTGGGATAGTGGTATGTAATATCTCAGCTTCTTCTGTGAAAACTTATAAGTGTATAGATCAAACAGTCCTTAATCTTAATTAAGTTCTTAATCTCAAAGTCCAGCCCTGAATATGAACACACTTCTAGTTTTTATGTCCAGGTTTTCAGGTTCAGACTGTTAGTAAAACCAGATCATTCTAAGTACGCCATGAATCTGACTTGCAGACTATAAAACCTGAAAATGCTTGAGGCGAGAATAAATGTATTTGTTGTTCCCACAAAATACAATTGCAGCTTTATTGACCCTGTAATTAGATTCGTTTGTTTTCACCATCATCTCCTGATGGCCGGATACAAACTGTTTAATGGGTGGACAGATTCAAATCTGAGTTTAAAACAGGTCGGACTGGTTTACAAACTAAACCTGTATAGACCGTATTATGTGCTGACAGCCCAACTATTGTTGGTTTGTACGTGTATCAGTCCATAAACTTTATTGTCGTCATTAAACCCTCATACAATAAGTAAGCAAAGTTCATGCTGAGAGAGGAAGATAAGGCTTTATTGCTGTAGACTACACTTAAAACAATTTAAAACTGCTTTAAAAGTGTCTAAAACAAACAATTCTCTGTTTTCCTCCAGCTAGGTCCGGTTAGTCTGGTTCTGATGGGCGTTGTGTGCGTTCACTGCATGCACATCCTGGTCAACTGCAGTCATCAACTGAGTGAGCGGTAAGAAGCACAGCCAATCACATTTCAGCTTCTTTTTTTTTTTTTTTTTTTTTCTGGCATGATGTTGAAAGATGTAGTTAAAAAGAAATATGAGGGTGAAACTTCATTTTATTAATGGAGAAGTGGTTTGATGTTAAAAAGCAGAACTAGGACTTGCATAACTGACCATGTTTCTGTGGTGAGTCAGGTATTATGTTTAGTGATTATTTTCTTAAAAAATATTCATTTCACATCAGAGCTGTGATGTGAGCAATGGCTGACGCATGTGTTTATTTCACATTGTGCCTTGGTGCTAACATGACCGACCTAGGTTTGAATATATTAGTTAGGGTTATTATAGTTACCTTAACACTAAAACCTTTAAAAAAAAAAAAAAAACATTAAAATAGTGTTACTTAAATTAAAGTAAACTTTTACTGAAATTAAATATTTAAAAATATATATTTGAAGTTGAAAAAAATAAATAATTAAATACATAAATAAATAGGGAGTCTGTGCATTATAAGCTGGACCTGAAACAGGGTTACTGAAAACTATTAACAAACAAACAAATAAATAAATAAATAAAACATGAATACATAAATAAATAAATAAATAAATAAAAACAGTTTCATAACTTGGAATTAATAATAAGTGAAAATAAAATAAATTATTTTAAAATCTTAATAAACTTATTAATAAACTAATTTTTGTCATCTAGTTGCCGATACATCATTTCTAATTTTTCCACTTAGATGAACTAAAATAAGTAAAACTGAAATAAAAATGTATAAAATCTATGCAGTTATATTTAATAATAATAATAATAATAATATTTAAAACCTAAAAACATTAACCTAAACATTAAAAAATTGTTACTTGAAATAAAATAACGTTAAAAAAACTTTAACTGAAATGAAATACTAAAAAAACTTTTAAAGGCAACATTTCTCATTTTCATTTTCTCATACTAAAATAATTAGAACTAAAACTGAGGTAAAAATATGAAATAAGAACTGTATGGACATGTATTTAAAAATGACTAAAATGACAAAAACACTACAAAATTACTAAAACATTAAGTAAAATTAAAATTAAAAATTAAAAAATAAAAACTGAACTCAAAATATAAAAATAAGAATAATTTTTATAAGAATAAAACGTACAATAGTATCTGTAATGTTTTAATATGTTTTTATTTAAAAATTTTAGTTAAAGTTTTAGTAATTTAGTTTTTTTTTGTCTGCATAGGTTTTATTAATTTTTATTTTAAATTTATTTATTTTAGTTCGTCTAAGTAAAAAAAAGTGTTGTCTTGGCAACTTAATTCCAAGTACTGAAACTGTTTATATATATATATATAATAGATTTAGATTTATTTATTTATTTATAATAGTTTTCAGTTTAGTTAATAGCGCTGGTTCAGATCCAGCTTATAATGCATGGGTTCCCTATTTATTTATTTATTTATTTTTGGTGACAGCCCTTTTGACCTAAAATATTTATTTGAAGACCCGTTATAATTTAATATTTCAATAATTTAACAATATATTTGCATGCTCACAGTTCTTTGTTCTATGTTGATTAATAGTCACATGACACCATGACATGTTTTGATTATTTTATATTATTTAAGTTATTAAATATAAATATAACTGCATAGGTTTTATTAATTTTTATTTCAGATTTACTTATTTTAGTTCATCTAAGTGAAAAATGAGAACTGATGTATTGGCAACTAGATGACAAAAATTAGTTTATTAATAAGTTTATTATTAAGATTTTAAAATAATTTATTATATTTTCACTTATCATTCATTCAAAGTTATGAAACTATTTTTATTTTTTTATTTATGTTTTATTTATTTATTTATTTGTTGATTATTTTTCAGTTTAGTTATTAAACCCTGGTTCAGGTCCAGCTTATAATGCACAGACTCCCTATTTATTCATTTATTTATTTATGGTCTCAACCCCTTTGATCTAAAATATGTATTTGAAGACCAATTATAATTTAATTTAACTAATTTGACACAAAACAGGTGTTCATCTAAGCTTTTAGATAAAGCATCACACAGTTCAGGTGACTTTCAGATGATTGTGGCCCCCTGGTGGAGATTTTTTTCCCTGTTTTTCTTTGAAACTGTTCTGGAATTCTAACCAGACGTTTAATCCTGTTGGTGACGGAGAACTGAAGCAAGCAAAACCTGCATGCAGCGAGAGCTGAATAAAGAGTCTCCTGTGTTGCATTTGAAGGGCCGTTCCTGATGGATAACCTGGAAAACACATTTCATTAGCTGTTCAAATAAACATGAAAGCCTCGGATTGTTTGTCAAATTTTAGTCGTAGTGTTATTGCACTCAGCTCGAACATTTGAAGCTTGTATTCTCTGTATTCTGAACGCAGCGGTTTCTAGCGCGTGGACTTTCCTGCAGTCTGATTATCCGTCTGTGCGTTCACACTTCTTGCATGCGTTCCTTCTTCAAACACGATCAAAGACGTCTCCCTCGGGTCTGACTACAGGAAGCGCAGGCCGCTGCATCAGTCAGAAGTGGGCCGGGGTTTACAGCGTGTGCCAGTGTTCGACTGAAGAGTTGTCAACCTCATGCTCATCAGTGTGCTGTCACACGTTTGCCAAGTTATGGCAGTGAGGATATATGACAGACGAGAGAGATCGATATATTGACTAGACCACTAAATCAAATGACGCTTGGCTGTTTGGACATTATTGCATCAGGACAGTTTTAAATAACTGAAACCTTAAACATTCATATCTGATTTGTGTGAAATTAGTATTTTTGGGGGCTATTGTTTTGTCTTTTATCCTGGTGATATGACTGATGAAAGACAGGAAGTTAGTCACAAGAGAGACGTAGTAATAGGACTGTGACATAAGTGGATTAAAAGCTAATATTTCAAGCTGCAGTCCGTAACTTTTGGCGCCCTAGTGGTTAATTAACAGAACTGCATGCATCTTGCGGAAGAACATTGTAGCCGGAGCTACTTCTCTATTTATGACAAATCACGCATCAGTACTGGGTTACTCCACAGCGGTTTACTTTAAAATAGTCTGAATATAAAAACCTTTTATAGGTGTACCGTAGTAAATCAGGGTAAGCCAAAAACACAGTTTGGAAAATGGTTTCATGATATACTCGCTTATTATATAAATTTTGTACATTTTAAACACAAAAAGTTATGGACTGCAGCTTGAAAAAAAACAAAAAAAAAAAAAAACAGAACCATCAAAATAAAAGACTTACTGTAAAAAAAAAATTATAATTAAATAATTAAAATATTTTTACCTGCATGTCATCATGTGACCATTAATTAACATCACAGACCTGATACATTGTTCAATTACTGAAATATTTAATTCTCAGTATAGTATTTTAGACCGAAGGGGTTCATCTGACCAAAATAAAATAAAATAAAAAATAAAATAAAATATTAAATAAAATATAAAATACAATAAAATATAAAATACAAATACAAATACAATAAAATATAAAATTAAATTAAAATAAAATTAATAAAATATAAAATACAATAAAATATAAAATAAAATTAGTTTAAAATAAAATAAAAATACAATAAAATATTTAATAAAACAGGGAATCCCTGCATTATAAGCAAAGCTGGACTTGATTCAGGCTTATTAGATAAACTAAAAACTATTAACTAAAAATAAATAAGTTAGTGATGTACTAAAATAATGAAGGTGAGTGTGACATACTAAAGTAACTTAAAATAAAAATAATAAAAACTATATAGATGTATAAACAAAACAAAAACTAATAAAAATGGCAAAACGCACAAATAAATGTCCAAAATTTTAAGAAAACTTTAAATAAAATAAAAAAATAAAAATAAATTTATTAATAAAAACTTTAATAGTAACTCAGTGAAGCTAAATAATACTATACTGCATCAGCTTAACAAGCCCTTTCAGTTAATAATAGGAATTATTGTGTTAAAATAGTTTTAATTTGGTGTATATGTACATCTCGGTTGCTGTAATTGAATTGTATAAGCCTTTAGCACATAATATAATATATTATATTATAAAATATACTGTCTATATTTGTTGGAAGCAAATCATAAAAGAGGTACACTACCATTTAAAAGTCTGTGATTGGTAACATTTTTTTACAGTTATTTTTTGGAAGTAAGTCTCTTATGCTAACCAATAATAAAATAAAATAAAATAGTTCATTTGTTTTAATTTGTTATATTGTTTTAAAGCTGTTATTTTTGCTCTGCTTTGTTCATGAAGAATATTTGCCTGTGTTTCTCTCTCTGTCTGTCTCTCGTTCCTCACAGGTTGAAACGTTCCCCCCTCGGTTACAGCGACACGGTTGCAGTTGCCATGGAGATGAGTTCCTCCCAGTGCCTGAGGAAAGGTGCTCATTTTGGGAGGTGAGCTATCCCATCATGCAGTTCATTGGCATGACAGACCCTCCCCACACCCCCCACACCCCCACGTGTGCATATGTGAGAGAGAGAGAGAGAGAGAGAGAGTTAGAGAGGGCAAATGTCTGTACTTGAATGAATATATTCATTAGAGTGCAGAGAGACAGGACGCTGCCTGCAGTGGTGTGTTTTCAGATCTGCTGTCCCACACACAGAGAGACCTCACGCACAGAATCTTAAAAAGATCTGTCAGGAAATGCTGCCTCATTTTTATCGGTGTCCAAAGATAATCTCATGCATACTGGAAAATGAAACTCTGACAAAGCTACTACTGCTACAAATTAACAACAATAATAATAATAATAATAATAATAATAATATTACTATTATTGTATGATTATTATTAATTTTGTAGTAGTAGTAGCTTTGTCAAAAATAATTATTATTATTTTACAAAAACATTTTATATTGCATATATAGCAGAACATTGTCATCATTTACTCTGTTTTGGATAAAATACTACATAGTGAGAAATATAATATATTCTATTTATTAAATTAAATATTCTATATTCTATTTATTGAATTAAATATTCTATATTTATATATTCTTAATATAAAATTATAATATTGTACAAATAATATATATATATATATATATATATTATTATTATTATTATTATTATTATAGTAATACTACTTGTATAAAATAAATGCATAAATATTGCATTGCTATATTTAAAATAAATGGAATATATTAATATTGTAATAATTTTTTAAATAGCATATATGACTAAACTGTCATTATTTATTTATAACTATAAATTCTGTCATAATTAATAATAATAATAATAATAATAACTATTATTATTATTAAAATAGTATTTTTTATTGTAATATTTTACTGTAAAATAAAGCATTACAGTGTTACAAATTGTATAATTATTAATTTCTTTGGAAAAACCTGAAATCACCTTGTTTTTTGAAACTTTATGGTAAAACTGAATTGCATTTTTTTTTTCTGCTAAAAATAGTGATTGAAATTTAATATGTATTTTTATAAAGCTCCAGGTTTGCTGTGATTTATATATTAGCATTGCTTTAAAATAATAATAATAATAATAATAATAATAATAATAGTAGTAACTATTATTATTAATATTACTACTACTACTACTACTACTATTAAAATAGTATTTTTTATTGTAATATTTTACCTTAAATTAAAAACTGTATAATTAAAATGATGATGATGATGATGATAATAATAAAAACAATAATTATTATTGTCATTATTATTTAATAAACAAAACTATTAAAATAAAAAATGCTACTATTGTAATATTTCACTTCAAAATAATAAATCAAGTATTTAAGAGAAAAAAATGATTAATAATAATAATATAATATTAATTATTAATTTCTTTGGAAAAACCTGAAATCACCTTGTTTTTTGAAACTTTATGGTATTTTTGCCTTTTTTTTTTTTTTTTTTTTTTTTTTTGCATGATCTTTAAATGTTCTCCTTTTTATTTTATTTATTTTATTTATGTATTTTTTGGAAAAAGAAAGTGATATAGGTTTCAAACAATATGAGGTTGAGTAAATTATGACAGTTTCCAGGGTTATTTTAATATTATTTATATATGATTATAGTTTTTATTCATATTTTACATCAGCTTTTTTTTTTTTTTTTTTTTTTTACTTTCATTAAATGTACTAAATATTTTTTATATTTTCATTACATTTTGCGAACATTTTCAATTCATATTAGTGTAATTTTTCTTATTTTTATTATGTACTACTTTGTTTTTTTCGTCATTTGTTTTAAAAAAAAATTAATTTTAACTTATTTCCATTAGTTGCAAAAGCAATATATTTAAACGAGTGCCTTGGAATATTTCGTTTTTTCAGCCAATATATTTAAATTTTGTCTTTTTACATTTTTATTTCAATAGCGAAAAAAATGTTTTTAATAGTTTTAGTTAACAGTAGCAATATTTCCATGTTTAGGTGAACTATCCTTAAAAGGGTTAAAATGGCTTTATTCTGATTTATGGCTTGATTCTGATTGGTCAGACAATCCTTAGTCGTTTGCTTAGTCGCTAAACTGAATTATTGACCACTGTTGCAGCTGTTTGCCTCCACTATGCTAGTTTCATGTCTCTTTTTGCTTACATAATACAGTAATTTTAACTCAAACCAATATCTTTTTCAGGCACTTGGTGAATTTCTTCCTGGTTTTGACCCAGCTGGGCTTCTGTAGTGTTTATTTTGTGTTCCTGGCTGAAAACATTAAACAGGTATGTGTGAGAACAGAGCTCTAAAAGTTCATTTTCTCCATAGATAAACTGGTTTTGATTATGTGGCAGAGCTCGAGCCAATGAAAATAAATGGAAATACACATTTCTAGAATGAGGACCAGTAGCTGCCAATCACAGCTCTTCTTTGAATGTAACCACCAATCAAATTCTTACTTGGAATTAAGTCAAAGCTGTGTGTTTTTGTTAGGTGATGGAGGGAACTCATCTGAACAGCTCTGTGGAGACTGTACTGTTAAATGGCTCAGACGAGGGTGCCGTCTCCCCAACAACACCTCCTGTTGCCGCGGCTACAGGGCTGGACCTGCGGCTCTACATGGTCTTCCTCCTTCCCTTCATCATTGTGCTGACCTTCATTAGAGACCTGAGGAACATGGCCGCTCTCTCTGCCATCGCCAACCTCTGTATGGCTGTCAGCCTTGTCTTCATCTTCACATATATACTCAATGTAAGTGTGTGTGTTTGTGCGGTAGATTTGGGAACAAAAAACTGAATTGCATTTTTTTTTTCTGCTAAAAATAGTGATTGAAATTTAATATGTATTTTTATAAAGCTCCAGGTTTGCTGTGATTTATATATTAGCATTGCTTTATAATAATAATAATAATAATAATAATAGTAGTAACTATTATTATTAATATTACTACTACTACTACTACTACTATTAAAATAGTATTTTTTATTGTAATATTTTACCTTAAATTAAAAACTGTATAATTAAAATGATGATGATGATGATGATAATAATAAAAACAATAATTATTATTGTCATTATTATTTAATAAACAAAACTATTAAAATAAAAAATGCTACTATTGTAATATTTCACTTCAAAATAATAAATCAAGTATTTAAGAGAAAAATGATGATTAATAATAATAATATAATATTAATAGTACTACTACTACTAAATAGGAACTATTAAAAAAAAATTATAATTATAATTTTTGTAGTTATTGTAAAATAATTTAACAAAAATTTTTAACAAAAACAATATAATATTAATAATAAACAAAACTATTAAAATAAAAAAATATTACTAATATAATTTCACTGCAAAAATAAAAAAAATCAAGTATTTAGGACACATAATAAAATTAGACACATAATAAAAATTACTACTAAAATAAGCTATTAAAGTAATAATAATTATAATAATAGTAATAATAATAATAATTGTTGTTATTATTATTATTATTAGTAGTAGTAGTAGTAGTAGTAGTGCTACTACTACTAAAATAAACTATTAAAGTAATATTAATATTGTAATATTTGTGGTCATTGTAAAATAATTTAACAAAAATATCTAACAAAAACAATATAGTAATAATAATTATAATAATAAAACTTAAAAAATATTGCTAATACAACTTCACTGTACAATAAAAAATCAAGTATTTAAGAAACAAAATAAATATTTAAAAAATAATAAATATTTTAATTACTACTACTACTCGTACAACTAATAATAAAAGAAGCAATTAAAGTCATATTAATATTGTAATGTTTGTAGTTATTGTAAAATAATTTGACACAAATATTTAATAAAAATATAATAATAATAATAATAATTATTATTATTATTAATAAACAAAACTATTAAAATAAATATTACTAATACAACTTCAATGTAATAAAAAGTATTTAAGAAAAATAATAATCATCATTTTACTTTACAGTACAACTGTCAAATACAATACTAATATGACTATACTAATATATTAATTATATCTTAATTTCTTAATTTTCAAATGCTAAACCATCAAGCTTTTATTTTTGCATAAACCTCTTGGATCCCTTACAACTGCACACTTTTGCTGTAATGAAACGTCTGATTATCAGCACTTCTCATTACAAAGTTGGAAAAATGTTTGCATATTGAATTTACAAATGAATGTTATAAGCAACTCAAACTGATGTAGAAATGAGCTTGTGTTGTATTTACTGTGAACCTTCACTTGTGTGATTTGATAATTGCACTAAGTGATATCATGATTTTGCTTTCAGATTTATCACGTAGCACTTAGTGTGTGTACGTCTGTCTAGTCTCATACATCCTCATTGTTCAGCCTAGGAATACAACTGATACAAGTCTATGCATGCAAACTCTCAAAAATTGCATGCAGCCACCCAATCACATTGGAGGCATTTTTATATGCATCAGATTGTGAGGGCTGTGGGCGGCTGGTACGTCTACGGCTGACACCAGATCTTTACATGTATTGTTCCTGTAATGTGTATGTGTGTGCGTCTCTCATCCTCCACGCTACAAAGAAAGACTGCAATTATAACCCTGATGTGAAACTATATCATGCCTTTTATAATCTCTGGCTGTCTGTAGGATGTGAGCGATCCTAGACGTCTGCCGTACGCCTCCACATGGAGGAAGTTTCCCTTCTTCTTTGGAACAGCCATATTTGCCTTTGAAGGAATTGGAGTGGTGAGATGATTATTTGACATCTCTTATACATGGTGTTTGATGTTAATCAATGTAATTTTTTATTTTGATCAATTTTTCCTTTGGTATTGAAGAAATTAGGTATAATTATAATTTTAAAATATGAAAATAAACTACATATAATTTTTTGCAATCATTTTAAAATGTATCTGTTTATTTGTATGTTTGTTTTTTTACATTACTTAATTTTTTACATTACTTAATATGTGCATGGTTGGTGATTTATATGAGCCTTCTTTTAAAAACATTCAAAATTTCTATTGGTTTTCCCTTTGGTATTGAATAAATTATTATTATTATTATTATTATTATTATTATTATTATTATTATTATATATATATATATATATATATTTATTTTTTTTTTTTCATATAAATTTATATATATATATATATATAAATTTATAAGGTCATGGAAAGACAGTGGTGGATTTTTTTTGTCTTCCACCATTAAAGCAACTTGTGAAACATTTTTTGAAAAGGTCTTAAAATGAACTTAAAATGTATTAAACTGGAAGTGCTGATACTTGCAGATACTCATGCATTCATGCATTCCCATGACCTTGCCGTTGTTAGCGCCATACTTTGCTATTTGAGCTACAAGATGCATGATATGCTTCTAAATTTGATCAAAGGAAGGCGTCTTAGAAGACAGCATCATCTTGCGCACTACTTTTTGGACTATGCTTTGTGCATGCGATGCCTGAAGCAAAGCTTCACCGCCTACCAGTCAATCTGCTATACTTCTCTCTCATTTTGTTTGTGTAGGTTCTTCCATTGGAGAATCAAATGAGGGAACCGAAGCGATTCCCTCAAGCCCTCAACATTGGTATGGGCGTCATCATCGTCCTCTACGTGACTCTGGCGACGCTGGGATACCTCCGCTTCGAAGACGACATCAAAGGAAGCATCACGCTTAACCTTCCACATGATTCCTGGTAAATTTGACGCATACACACTTAAAAAAAAATCCATCAGTCATCAGAGAAGTGATCTGAATTTCTTTGAAAGTTCAAAAGAACTGCGTTTAGTTGAAATAGAAATCTTTACTGTCACTTTTGATTACTTCAGTGCATCCTTGCTGAATAGATGTATGATAAAATAGTATAAATCAATACAAATAAAGTGATGCACATTGAACTTTAGGGAACTCATGTGGGAAAAACAGGTTCAGTTCTGGCCTTAATCACGTTACCATCCAACTCTCTGCTTATGTTTTTCTCGACTACCTTCATAAGTAAAAAGCAGCAATAAAATTTTAAAAAGTCCCATCCATCACATCTGAGTGTTAAGTCAGTTCAATTTAGTTATTGCAGCGCAGAGTGGAGTTAAATTCAGAGAACTAATATTAAACTCCTGGCTGGAGTCTTTGATGCATCCACTGCATTTACTGTCAGAAACATCTTGAGTGATTGATCGCAGCTCAGAGTGACTTAAGATCAAATTACAGATAAATCAAAACAAGCTGCTTTCAAGTTTAGCTTTAACTAAAGCCTGCCATTTCCAACTAACTTTCATGGAGACTTTTATTAGCAGTTAGCATATTTCTAGATCTCATTAGCATCCTGTCAGCTGAGGACAATCTGCCACCAGAGCCAATATCTGACTCAGCATCTGGTTTGTTGACATATCCAGCAGTGACGGCAGTGTTCTGCAGTGTGACATGCATCTGAAATTGTTAAACAACTGATTAGGTGTTCAAGCGTGTAGTGTTGAAACCCTATTGTAATTGTTAGAATGGTCAAGGATCAGCAATTGTAAAACTGATTGTGCAGACCAAACCATAAGTCGTAGAGACTTGAAACTTGGAGGGATGGTAGTACTCTCACCACCGACAATGTGACCAAGGCTTGCCCCAATCGGCCTGACAGGGGTCAGGGGTCCTACAGCGATCAAAAATACAAAATTGCTCAAAACTCCTAAACCGTCAGTCGCAGGCGCAAGTGTGTTATGTCGTTGAAATTCATGACCCTGGCAAAATTTGGGGGTATTTTGAATTTTTTTTGAAAGAAATCTCTTTACGAACTAGTCCTAGGTTTTTCGCCCAAATGGTAACTAAGCCAGCGCAGAAAGATTCTCTGGAGAGTGAATATCAATAATTATCAAAAAAAAAAGTTTAACTTTCCCCTCCCCGTCGCAAAGGGATGCCAAAGTGTTTGAATGGGCCGGGGTCACTTTTATTAAAATGCCTGTAACTCCTGAACGGAGTAAGATATTTTTCATCAAACTCAGAACATTAACGTAAGAGCTCAAGCGGAGGTCACAGGACAAAAATAGTGGAGCTTGGCCACTTAGTGGCACTATATGAGGGAAAAAAAACTAAATTGGCTATACCTGCGCACCATTTGTCCTATCAATGTGAAAATTGCTATAAGGTCTATAAGGACATCTGCGTATCTCAAAAAACACAGCCACCATCAGCCAATGAAGTTTGATCACCTATTAGAAAAAGTTAACAAAGGCCAATTGGAACGAAACTTTGTGGGCCTGGTCGACTCACGGCCCCAAAGGTCTGTGAGAAATTTGAAAGAAATCGGCCAAATGATTGTACATTGTGCGGTTTTCCGCACATACATGCGATATTCATGCGAACTTCTCATTCTGGACAGCTTTGCCTCTAGAATCACTGCTGTCAATCAAATAGTTTGTTGTCTACTTTTGTGAACTAGTCCTAGGTTTTTTGCCCAATCTGGGAAAAACCAGTGCGGTACAATTCTCTGGACTGTCTAGGCCAATAATTATCAAAATGTTGAATGTTTATCCTTTGGGAAGCTCTAACGGATAGTTTAGAAAAGGGGCCTGTCAAAATTTACCCAAAAGCCTGAAGGAAAACTCAAAACTTCATAAAACCCCCTGAACACATGCGACAGGTGATTCTAAACAAGCATGCAAAATTTTTAAGGAGATCGGACCACAGCTGGCACTATAAAAGTCAGAAATGTTACAAAAAAAAATATATACAATTTCTATTGCGAATTACCTGGCTTTGCCAAAAATGCTTTTTAAAATCATTGATTTAGGTGGTTACAGGCTTGCTAAATAATTTTTAAAGGCTTAAATGCCTTAAAGCGCATGAACCCCGGTAATTGCTGTTTGCAGCTGTATTTTTTTGTGATTATTATGCATGTAGATTTTTAATGACCTTGTACAGTGAAACTGTAGTTTTTTTTTTATATTTAATCAGCTCACAAGAGTCATTTGTTCATGAATCAAACTTTACAGATTGTGCTGTAAGCTTGTATTTACTAACATGTTTTTTTTTTATTATCGTACATTATTAAATTTTAGCGTTAAAATCTATTTCATACATTTTTTTTATATATATATATTCTTATAAATAATCATTTAAGTTACTGTTTTTGGGGTCTTTTTTAAATAAATGTATACTTTTGATCTGTAAGGATGCATTTTATTGATGAAGTGACAGTAAAGACATTTATAATTAGAATTTTTTTTTTTACAATTTCAAATCGTTTTTTTTTTTTTATCTTGAACTGTCTTTTAATCAAAGAATCCTGAAAATAAAATATATCATGGTTTTAACAAAAAAATATGAAGCAGCAGAACTGATCTCAACAAGAAATATTTCTTGACCAGCAATTCAACATAGTAGAATGATTTCTGAAGAATCTTGTGACACTAAAGACTGGAGTAATGATGCTGAAAATTCAGCTTTGCATCACAAAAATAAATAACATTTTAAAATACATTTAAATAGAAAAGAGTTATTTAAAACGGTAATAATATTTCGCAATATTACTTATTTTACTGTATTTTTTAACAAATAAATGCAGCCTTAGTGAGCACAAGACAAGAAAACTTCTTTTAAAACACGTTTTACTCCAAACTTTAAATGTTAGTGTAATTCTTTTAGACTTTACCAACTAAGTTAATGAGGAAAAACAAAACAACAACAAAAAAAAAACAAGCTGTGAAATTGGTGAAAAACATCATAAATTAGTCAGATCTAGTATTTATTAGTTTTTAAAGGAACTGATTTCAAACTTGTTCTCAACCCTACTGCTGAAATCAGCATAGTGTGGGTTAATGATTTTTCAACAAACTCATAGTCTATGCATTGAGTTTCCTTTTGAAGTCGTGTTGAAATCCTGCGTTGCATCATTGACGTTCTTCAACCTTTAATTGCACATTCTGTGGTTTCTGACTGGATCAGTTCTCTGTTTCTCTGCAGTATTCATGTGTATGTGTGTGTGTTGCAGGTCTAATCAGCTGGTGAAGGTCTTGTACTCGTTCGGTGTGTTTGTGAGTTTTGCGGTGCAGTTTTTTGTGCCGGCGGAGATTTTGGTTCCGCCCGTGTGCGAGCGCGTGAGGAAGACCTGGAGACGGGTGGCTGATCTCAGCCTGCGAGCGCTGCTCGTCTGCCTCACCTGTGAGTGAACAAACACACAAACACACACATACATATGCTCTCATCCAAAACACAGTGAGCTGCCTCAAACAGCATTTTAAGGCATCTTAGTCATGTCTTTTATGCTGAAAGCAATCGCAGAGTGTGTCGAGCATAGTGAAAACAAAAGAATCCAAGATGGTGAATCAAAGAGAAATGTTGTATTGCATGTATACTAATGTGTTGCACCATTAGCTTAGTATGTTGGTAGTTTATTTTTTACGCTCCTCCTTCATCATCCTCTTTGTTTCCTTTTTATTTTCTCTGCACTTCTTCCACCCACCCATTCATCCATTCGTTCTCTTCCTCGCTCCCCGCATTTTTTCCCTATTCCTATCATCTTCTCATCCTAATCCTCCCTCTAGTATTCATTGGTGATGAGAGGAGAGATAGTGGAGGTTTGTTCCCCTCCCAAAGTGATGGATGGATGCTGTGAACCATTGTAAACCTGAAGGCTTTTGGATTAGTTTGATATATGTTTTTTATCTTTGGAAAAATTGAGTCTGCCACTGAACCGTGAACCACCCAGAGACCTAAAATATGAAAATAAATATTTGTTTAACACCGTCAGTCATGCAGGTACAAGTGAAAGAGCGTTTGCTATGAAGAAAGAGAATGGGAGAGGAAGGGAGCATGTTGCAAGAATTGTGTGCACGTGCCGGAGAGTGAATGAAAAAAGTGAGTGATGGTGTATGATTTTTTTTTTATTTATTTATTTATATTTATATATATATATATATATATATATATATATATATATATTAGAAATGGAGAAAAATGGGGCAAGACTGTGTGACGCAAGCCGTTAAAAAGGGATCTACTTATCAGCAACGTTTTCATATTATTTGTATCTTGTTATAGTGTTTAATATTTTGAATGCTTGTATTTTTATAGGTTCAGTTATCACTTTTATTTATTCATCCATCCACCATCTATTGTTCTATTGTTCTGTTCAACATTCCATCTATACATCATTCATTCCATCCATTGTTTATTCCATTCATCCATCTATTCATCCATAGTTCATTTATCCATCCATTGTTCATTCTATCCATCCATTGTTCATGTTGTCAGTCTATTCATCCATCCAACCCTTCATTCTATCCATCCATCCATCGTTCATTCTGTCAGTCTATCAATCTATTGTTTATTCCACCTATCCATCATCCTTGTTCAATCTATTCATTTTGTCATTCGTTCATCCATCACTCATTCTGTCCATTTATTCAATCGTTCGTTCATTCATCCACCCATTGTTCATTCCATCCATCCATCCATTGTTCTTTCTACCCATTTATTCAATCATTCACCCATCCATATTCTGTTCTTATATTCATACATTGTTCATATATTCATCCATCCTTTGTTCATTCTGTCAGTCTATCAATCTATTGTTTATTCCACCCATCCATCCATCTGTTATTCATTGTCAATTAATCCATTGTTTATTCCATCTGTCCATTGTTCATCCATCCACTGTTCATTCTGTCAGTCTATCCTTCAATCCATCATTCTATCCATCTATTGTTCATTTATTCATCCATCCATTGTTCATTCTGTCAGTCTGTCAATCTCATTTATTCCATCCATCCATTCATTGTTCATTCTGTCAGTCTGTCAGTTTATCGTTTATTCCACCCACCCATCCATCATTCTATCCAGCCATCATTATCATTTTTTCTGTCAGTCTAACCATCCATCCATCGTCCATTCATTCATCCATTGTTCATTCTGTCAGTCTATCTATCCATCATCCATCCATCCATCCACCCATTATTCTATCCATTGTTTATTCATTAATCCATCAATCCATCCATTGTTCATTCTCAGTTGATCAATCTATCATTTATTCCACCCATCCATCAGTCATTCTATCCATCCATTGTTCATTCTATCAGTCTATCAATCCATCGTTCATTCCATCCATCATTCTATCCATTCATCTATCTTTCTTTCTGTCTGTCTGTCCATCCATCATGAACGAATAAACAATGGCTGGATGGTTAGACTGACAGAATAAATGATGGATGATGGGTGGAATAAACAATACATTGATAGACTGACAGAATGAACAATGGATGGATGAATAAATGAACAACACATGGATAGAATGATGGATGGATGGGTGAAATAAATGATAGATTGATCCATCCATCCATCATTCTATCCATCTGTTGTTCATTTATTCATCCATCCATTTTTCATTCTGTCAGTCTATCAATCTATCATTTATTCCACCTATCCATCCATCATTCCATCCATCCGTGGGCTTTCGTCAGCTTGTTGAAGACCACTCTCACTGTTGCTCTATCAGTCTAGTGCTCTGCCTAGAATTTCGTCTAGATTTGTCTAAATTATTCTTTCAGCTCCCTGTCTATCTTTTCATTCTAGGTATTTTATCAATCTAGCTTTTTATTTTAGCTATTTTATCAATCTATCCATTGTATTCATACCATTGTTCTAGACACAATATCAGGTATTAATCCATTACTTTAGCTATTGTTCTAGCTGTTATTAATAGTAACTATTATTCTAACCACCTATCTATTGTTCCAGGGTTTTGTTTTTGCTATACATCATTCTAGCTACTCTTCAACAACCTATCTTTCTAGCAATCTACCTTTCCAGCGACTGATGCTGTAGCCATCTATCATTCTATGTAGATACAATCTTTCTTCTCCTCCCTCCCTAGTGGCCCTGCTCGCTGTTCGTTTGTCGGTCTTTTGTTCTATCCATCTCTCTGGTCTCCTTGGACATATCACTTTCTCCACTTATAAGATTTCTTTTATTGCATCCATGACTTTCTTTCTCTCTTTTGTCCCGACTTCTTGGTCACTCGCTGCTCCCTCTCACTCGCCAGTGTTTCAAGTTGCAACATGAAGGCATGCAAGAAGCATGGATGCCATTATTTAAAGGAAAGATATTTAACATTTCCAAATCCATTTCCATATCTGAGTAAATGATAGTTAAAGGTAAATGATTTTCATTGAGACTTGATTTTATCCAGTGGATTTTTCTTGGTTTATTGGCCAAGATGTTATTGGTTAATTTTACTGTCTCTGCCCACACAGCAGAGAAGTCATTACACTTTGATAAAAGATTATGAAAAACATTTGCAATAAAACGCACCGATAAGATTTGTACAATAAACCCAGGGACATTTATTAGGAAGGAAAAGCAGGTTTCCTACATTCTGAAAGTGATTATTTAAATTGGAAACTGAAACAAAAGTCAAATATATTTTTAAAAGGCCTGGAAAAGTCATAAAAATAAATGCAATTTTGAAATCCTTTACGCCTTCATGCTTTGTGAGCAAATTGTTTTTTGGGTTTTTTTTCCAAGGCAGTCTATTAAAGTCTGATCCAGTAGTCACAAACACCTGAAAAAGTAATGGAAAATGTAACGACTCCAGTAATAATATAGTTTTTAATTAAAATGATGGAAAATTACAATATACTGCCTTTATGACTTTAACATTAATTAAAAATAAATACATTTTGAAATATGGAATTATTATTATTATTATTATTATTATTATTATTTAAATTATTATTATTTTATTAAATGTATGTTTTTTTTTTATCTACAAAAGTCTTTTATCCAGTCATGGCAATTTGTAGGTCAAAAGGTTTGTGTAAATTTTATATATATTTTTTTCAATTAGTTTTACATTATTTTAAAAATTTTTTTAATCTTTAAAGTTGGTTTCCACAAATCATTATTAGAATCATATAATCATATAATAATCTCTAAATGTGTGTATATTTTATATATATAAAGATTAAAATGAAATTTAAAAATAATGTAAAACTAATTGAAAAAATGTAAATAAATATATATATATTTTTTAATATTTATCTGTATATATCACATGTAGCTTGTAGGTCTTTTGGAGTGTTTTATGTTTTTTTTTATTTTTATTTTTATTTTTTTATTTTTTTGGAGGAAGTTCTAGAAGAGGCCCTTGGAAGTGCTTTTGGACAGGGTAATGAGCTCCGAAGGTTGCGGGTCTGTGGCCCGTGCTGTTAGATAAAAAGATGAAGTTCTCATTCTGTCACTCGTTCATGCTGTCTTTTATCTCCCTCTGTGTTCTTTCTGCCTGACGTGCTTCCTCCCTCTTTCCCTGGCCCAAGGCCGTCACCCCTCTGAGCGCTGTGATAGATTAGCAGGCACGTCGCGTGTATGGATATACGTGTGTGTGTGGGTGCTGTGTTTCATATAGTGTGTTTGTGGCGGTGTATGTCTTTTATGGTGTGTGTGAGAGCTGGGGCAGAGTTGAGGGACTCATTCAGTGTCTGCTCATTTATCTCAGTCTTCCTGAGGCTCTGTGAAATATTACCTGCCTGCCCTACGGAGACAGGCCTATCGTGGAGCTCTCTGCTGAGGCCTGTCGCAGAGCTCCGTGATAGGACTTATCACGCACCTGCATGCTGGGGCCCTTCGTTTTCTGAGAAGCCTCTGGCTTTGAGGTGTTTTGGTGGGAAGTTAAGTGGTTACAGCTCAGTGGTAACTCAGAGGTTGCTGCTTCGTTCCCTCAATGATCAAGCCATGAAATCTCAGGTTGGGCTTTTTTTTTTTTTTTTTTTTTTTTTTTTAGTATCAATATATAATAATGTAATTTTTTGAATTTGGTTTTATTTTTGTATTTCCCTTAGCAATTTTGTTGTGCATTTTGTTGTTGTTATTGTTGTTGTTATTATTATTATTATTATTATTAAATTTTAATACATAAACTTGAAATTATTTCAGCTAGAAAATGACTGAAATAAATGGTTAATAAGTAAAATAGTTTCAAATTTATATAAAATTAAAAATACTAATATTTATTAAACTCAATAATGCTGAATATGAATAAAATTAAGAAATTAAAATAAGAATAATTTAAGAATAAAATTACTGAAATAAAAGTTTAATAAATTAAATAAATAAATACATTTTTTTATATTATTTTCAGTTTTAGTTAACAGGAGGGCTGACTATATGATTCTAATAGTGATACAGAATTTGTTGATACAGTGTTTAAATTTTAAAATTAAAGATTAGGAGTAAAATTCATATAAAATACCAAATAAATTTTATTCATCTTGAAATATGAAATTATTTAATATTTATTTTTTAAGTTCTAATGCTGTATAAGAATAAAATTAATTACTGAAATAAAGGTTTAATAAATTTTAAAAAATGAAATACATTAAGGTATTTTTAAAGGTAATTTTAAATATTTAATTTCAGTTTTAGTTAAAAAAGGCTGATTATATGAGTCTAATAACAATGTAGAATTGGTTGATACAGTTTATATTTTAAAGTTAGAATAAAATTAAAATAATAAAAATACAAACATTTTAATAATAATTAAAAATAATTTAAGAAAAAATGACTGAAATAAAGGTTTAATAAATAAATGCAAATATTAAGGTTAAAAAAATAATAATAAAAAGAGTAAAATTAATATAAAATAAAAATACAAAAATTTTATTCATCTTGAAATATTAAATTATTTAACATTTCAGATTTATTAAACTAATGCTGAAAAAAATATTAAAATGAGATACAAATAATTTAAGAAAAAATGATTGAAATAAAGGTTTAATAAAAAAAAAATGTAAATACATTTTAGGTTAAAATGTACAATTAAAGATTAAAAAAAACTAATTGAAAAAATGTAAATAAATTTTAAAAAATCATCTTGAAATATGAAATGATTTAATATTTATCTGTAAATATCACGTGTAGCTTGTAGGTCTTTTGGAGTGTTTTTTTTTTTTTTTTTTTTTTTTTTTGGAGAAAGTTCTAGAAGAGGCTTTTGGACAGGGTAATGAGCTCCGAAGGTTGCGGGTCTGTGGCCCGTGCTGTTAGATAAAAAGATGAAGTTCTCATTCTGTCACTTGTTCATGCTGTCTTTTATCTCCCTCTGTGTTCTTTCTGCCTGACATGCTTCCTCCCTCTAAAGATTAAAAATAGTAAAATTAATATAAAATAAAAAATACAAAAATTTTATTCATCTTGAAATATGAAATTAGTTAATATTTATATTTATTAAATTTGATAACGCTGACTTGAATTGACTAAAACAAGTATATGAAATGGCAGTAGTGATCCTTGCTTGATCAATACCCATAAAACATCACATTCCTTAATTATTATTAATTTTTGTTTATTTGTATGCTTGTTTGGTCGTTTATAGATTTCATTTTTGAACATGGGTCCATGTGTTAGTGTTGGTGTATCTCTCATATCGTGTTCCCGAACTGTCAAACGTTTATCCTGAGGGTGGCAGTAGCACACAGAGAGGAGAAACTGAAGCGTTCATGCGTGTTTGTGAGATAGTGTTCAGAATGCATGAGTGCAAGCGAGAACCCAGTGTGTTACATGTTACTAGTTTCTTTTGCAATGGAGCAAAGGAGAGAGAGAGAGAGACAGGGAGAAGATGTAGCTTAGAGAGCAGGTGTGTGACACTTCACACTCGAGTCTCATGAATTAAACATATGTGTACAGCCTGAGTGTGTGTGCTTTTTATAAAAGGCTGCGGGGAGCGTTCGCAGTCATTCCACTAAAAGCTGTATATGTGTGTGAAGTAAATTGTTGTGCTTTTGTTTTAGGGGAAAGAGAGGGCTTTTGTCTTGCACGTCAGCAGAAAAGATGAATATTGATTTTTGATTTAGTTCTTTAGCCACGATTCTCTGCATACACCCGTCCATGAAACCAGTCTAGAGTTAAACAGATGCGCATACACACACACGCACACACACACACACGCTACAGTTCAAAACCACAGCCGGAGTAATTAAAAAGTTGTTGCTTTGTAGATTTTTGCACAACTTGCTCTGAAACAACATAGGTCCGCATCTGTGTCTTTTTTATTTTAATTAGTAGACCCCATAAGTATGAAACTTTGATATGTAACATGACTTGTAGTGCAAACAAGCAAAATTGAACAACATTTTGGCATTAGCAACACCTTAGCAACCACCCACATCACATAAGAAACTGCATTGTAACACTTTATATATGCTAAAACATTCTAGCAACACCCGAGCAACCGCTCAGAACACGAGCAACTGCTTTGTTATTGTTCTTATATCCCAACACATCTTAGCAGCAGACTAGCAACCACTCAGAACATCTTAGCAACACCCTAACAACCACCCACAATTAAATTGTTTATATATCCTAACACATCCTAGTAGCTACCCAGAACACCTTAGCAGCTGCATAGCAGCACCTTAGAAACCACCCACAACATTAACAACTTCATTGTAACCGCAACATCCTAGCAACCGCTTTGTGTTTTTATATTTCAACACATCTAACAACAGACTAGCAACCACTCAGAACACCTTAGCAACACCCTAACAACCCCCCACAACATGAGGAACTACACTGTGATTGTTTATCCTAACATATCCTAGTGAACTGTCTAGCAGCTCCCAAGAACACCTTAGCAACTGCATAGCAACACCTTAAAAACCACCCACAACATTAGCAACTGCACTGTAACACTATTTCGCAACAGACTAGCAGCCACTCAAAACGCCTTGCGAACACCTTAGCAACATCTTCGCAAACACCCTCAACATATGAGCAACTGCATTGTGATTGTTTATCCCATCACATCTTAGTAAATGGTCTAGAATCTACCCAGAACACCTTAGTAACTGCATAGCAACACCTTGGAAACCACCCACAACATTAGCAACTACATTCTTACATTATCCCACAACATCCTAGCAACCACCCACAACACATGGGCAGCTGCATTGTGATGGTTTTTATATCCCAACACATCTTGGCAAACAGACTAGCAATCACTCTAGATCTTAGCAACACCCTAGAAACCACTCAGAACACCTTAGCAACACCCTGGAAACCACTCAGAGCACCTTAGCAAAACCTTAACAACCATTCACAACACAAGCAACTGTATTGTGATTGTTTATCCCAGCACATCCTAGTGAACAGTCTAGCAGCTACCAAGAACACCTTAGCAACCGCATAGCAACACCTTAGAAACCACCCACAACATTAGTAACTGCATTGTAACACAATCCCAAAACACCCTAGCAACATCCTAGCAGCCACCCACAACACATGGCCAACTGCACTGTGATGTTTTTATCCAAACACATCTTAGCAAACAGACTAGCACTCAGAACATCTAGCGACCACCTTAGCAACACTCTAGCAACCACTCAGAACATCTTCGCAACACCCTAACAACCACCTACAACACAAGGAACTTCATTGTTACCGTTCATCCCAACACATCCTAGTGAACAGTCTAGCAGCTACCAAGAACACCTTAGCAACTCCGTAGCAATACCTTAGAAACCACCCACAACATTAGCAACTGCTTTGTAATGGTTTTTATATCCCAGCATATCTTAGTGAACAGACTAGCAACCACCCTTCAACCACCCTTTAATTTTTAGTACTTATTTCAGTTAGTTGACGAGGCAACTTTTAAAATTTTTTTTTTCAATTTCAAAAAACAACAACAAAAAAACAAACAAAAGCAAAACATTTTTTCTACTACACATGATGTAGTAGTGCTATAGCAACCAGCAGAAACACCCTAGCAACACCTTGGCAACCACTCAGCCCTGTCAGAATGTTGGCATTGAGTTTCTCACAGGCAAACACCATTCATGTTTTTGTGCTAACATCTAATTTTTCCTTTTCTTTGTCTTCTCTTTCTCTCTCTCAGGTGTAACGGCAGTCTTGATACCGAGGTTAGATCTGGTGATCTCACTGGTCGGTGCGGTGAGCAGTTCGGCGCTAGCGCTCGTCTTCCCTCCTCTGGTGGAGCTGGTGGCGTTTCCCAGTCAACCTCCTCCTCCTCTCCTGCTCCTCAAAGACCTTTCCATCGCCTTCATAGGCTTCATAGGCTTCCTGACGGGAACCTATGTGACGCTGGAGGAGATTATTTATCCCGACGACCAAGGACAGATCCGTCTCCGTGACGACGGGAACTGGACCACACCCACTACCTCACCTCCTTAAAGACCACACCCACAAACGAAGGACCAATCATGACCAATTGAGTTCCATATTAAAAGGGCACAGTGTCATTTTGAATACTGTAACGGCACAGACGCTGCTTCCTGTGAGCAGAAGACCCTGTCTTATAGAGGTTGAGGCGTTTTTTTTTATAGCTCAATTTGTTTTCATTCCACAGGCACATGCCAAGATATGTAAGTGAGTGATGGTGTGCATGGGAAATATTTCCTCTGTACAGACTTATGGACTTCCCGTGACTCCACCCTGTTCTAGATGGAATGGCTTTAGCTCCATCAGGTCGGTGAAGCGTATAGCATGACGGGCTGTCAGCATTTAACACTGCGGGACAGCACCAGAGAAATATTGCACACTGTAAAGAATGTACGTTCTCGCTGACTAGAGGTATTATTAATAAACCGATCGTTTCTCCTGAGGCGTGTGATATTTTTTGTTCTTTTCTTTTTTGACTGCTGCAGTATTCAGGGGGATTAATGAGTCTTTTAATGACAAACATTGGAACATTAAATGTATTGCAGGCTATTAAGCTGTTAAATAAAAATCCACTCTTGATTGTAGAAAACAAGGAAGTCTGCATTTTACAGAACTTCAAGGATTCAAAACAAGCCATTTAAACCATATCTGTAGTTTGTCAATTAACAGTTTTTGAATCATCAGTTTGTAAAGATACGCGAAAGTCAAGTTTGCACTAATGCATATACCATAAAAGGCATTCAAGAAGCTTTATAGTTAAAACTCTTACTTCAGTACTTACTTCAGATTACTTCAATACGAAAATGTGTTTCTAAATAATCCTTTATAGTGGTTGCCAACAATTTTTTGGGGTTATTATGTTTAACTAAACTAAAATGAAAACTAAAACCCCCAAAAAATGAATTAACAAACATAAAAATGATTTAGATCAACTTGATGTTATGGAAGCCTGTTTTCACCACTGAATAAATAAAAAATGTTAAAAAGGTAAATGTGAGTTTTTATCTCACAATTCTGACTTTTTTTCTTTTGCAATTCTGAGTTTACTTCTCACAATTCTGACTTTTTTTCCTTGCAATTCCGAATTTACATCTCACAATTCTGACTTTTTTCCTTGCAATTCCGAGTTTACATCCCACACTACTGACTTTCTTCTCACAATTCCGAGTTTACTTCTCCAATTCTGAGTTTACTTCTCGCAATTCCGAGTTTACATCCTGCAATTCTGACTTTTTTCCCCGCAAGTCCGAGTTTACTTGTCGCAATTCTGACTTTTTTCCCCTTGCAATTCCGAGTTTACATCTCACAATTCTGACTTTTTTTTCCTTGCAATTCCAAGTTTGCATCTCACAATTCTAACTTTTTCCTCGCAATTCCAAATTTACATCTCACAATTCTGACTTTTTTCCTTGCAATTCCGAGTTTACATCCCACAATTCTGACTTTCTTCTCGAAATTCAGAGATTACTTCTTACATCTCGCAATTCTGACTTTTTTTCCCCGCAATTCTGAGTTTTCTTGCAATTCTGACTTTTTTAGTATCATTGAATTAGATTTAATTTTATATTCTCCATTTTTATTTTTAAGTTTTAGTATTTTTGTTGTGTTATTGACATTTTTAGTGGTGTCTAAATAGTTTATTTTAATCTCAGTTTTAGCTACATCATATGGAAGCCTGTTTCCACCACTGAATACAAAAAAAATATATTATGACTTCTCACAATTCTGACTTTATTTTTCTCGTAATTGTGAGTTAAGTCAGAACTGTGAGATATTAGCTTGACATTCCGAGAAAAAGTCACAATTCTGATTAAAAAAGGTCAGAATTGTGAGATACAAACTCACAATTCTGAGAACATATCAGTCTTTTCTCACCCTCAGAACTGGCTTTTAACTTGCAAATGCGAGTTTATATCTCACAAAGTCAGAATTGCGAGACTTAAACTCGTAATTGTAAGACAAAAGTTAGAATTGCGAGATGTAAACTCGGAATTGTGAGGAAAAAGTCGGAATTGTGAGAAAAAAATCAGAATTGTGAGATGTAAACTTGGAATTGCAAGGAAAAAAAAGTCAGAATTGTAAGATGTAAACTCGGTATTGCGAGGAAAAAAAATCAGGAATTTCGAGATGTAAACTCGGAATTACGAGGAAAAAAATCTGAATTGGGAGACGTAAACTCGGAATTGTGGGGGAAAAAGTCAGAATTGTGAGAAGTAAACTCGGAATTGCGGGGAAAAAAAGTCAGAATTGCAGGATGTAAACTTGGAATTGCGAGAAGTAAACTCGGAATTTCGAGAAGAAAGTCAGAATTGCGGGATGTAAATTCGGAATTGCGAGGAAAAAGTGAGAATTGTGAGATGCAAACTTGGAATTGCAAGAAAAAAAAGTCAGAATTGTGAGATGTAAACTTGGAATTGTGAGGAAAAAATCAGAATTGCAAGAAGTAAACTCGGAATTGTGGGGAAAAAAGTCAGATTTGCGAGAACTCGGAATTGCAGGGAAAAAAGTCAGAATTGCGAGATGTAAACTCGGAATTGTGAGGGGAAAAAAGTATCACTGAATTAGTATACAATTTAACAATGTCTTATGGCTAAACTTTCTAAACTGTGTAAATTTTTTATTTATTTTTTTTTTATTAACTTTTATTCAAGTGCAGTATAAACTATGTCAATTACCGTCAAAGCAATTTTTGCCTTTATAAATTAAGCGATGAGTCAGTTCTCTGTAGCACTAAATAAGATAGACCTTAATATTTTGCATTGAACACTTCCACATTCATGCAACCCTGTTTACTTTACATAATTTAAGCTGCTGCTGAAAATGAAACAGGATAATCATTGAGGATAAATCTAAGGCATCAGATTTTAAATATGGGAAATTGATTGGATCATTAAAAAGGGTATTTATACCAGAACAGAGCCTGGGTGAAAAAATTAAGAGGGTTTGGTGATGTCAGCCGAAAGGAAATTCATTTCAGTCCCAGAGGAAGTTATTAGATTCTGATGGAACATAATGAAGACAAAAAAAATTTTGTCTTTGGACTAATGTGCACCGACGAATCGTTCACAATAAGATCAGAATGTGTGTTAAGAATGCAAATAGGGTCAATTTAACAATGAAACGTGCAATATTCTGGAAGAACAAAGGCCAGCTTGCATTAAATTAAATGTTGTAATTGCTTGCTGTCCATATCATAACGGTCATCAGTGTCAGAACTGAAACATGCCTGCCGATTGTCACGTTTAATAAGATTACTTTAAATAGAAACACGGATCCGTCCAGTCGCCCAAGGTCTCGACGTTTCCTCCTATTTCTGATTAATTAAATAGATCTGAAAAAGCTCCAAAGTGACACCAGACAGCCTTTTCTTACTCTCTCTCTCTTTCTCTCCGGCTTTGGCTCATTAGTCGGGTCTTGTTTATATTCTCCTCATGTTTGCTCCTCTCTCCGCAGAAAGCTGGACACCTGACAACTGGCACGCGACAGAGAAAAAAAAAGAGAGAGAGAGAGAGAGAGAGAGGCTGATAGAATATGAAAAACGAGAGGCAAAACGCCTGGATCAGAGAGAGATGGAGCAAATTAGAAGCTGAAAAATAGAGGGAGAAAGCGAGGCGGAGAGGGAGGGAGGGAGGGAGGGAGGGAGGGGAAAGAAAGAACGGGGGAGAATTTGCACGAGAGCACCGAGTGCGTGAGGGGAGTCTGTCTGGCACGTGAGGACAAAAATAGACTTGTGCGAGCTAAATATAGCACAGATCACAGAGCGAGCGAGATGGAGTGAGTAAGAAAGGACTCGCCCGCTCTTTTGGAAATGATTTCTGAAGGAGCGCACCCTCCTCCATCCACCGGCTCCGTTTCGGAAATCTATTTTCGACGTGCACAAAATTTAACATCTATCATTCAAATGAGAGCAGTAGGACTCACTTTAAAAGCATGCATAATTCAGAGGGAAGGCTCTCAACGTGATGTGTATTTATAGGTGCCGCAGCCTACGAGAAAGTATATTTAGAGTTTCTTTCTTTCGTCGATCTGACGGGTCTGGGGGTCTCTGTCACGTATGCGTTCGTCTGTAAGGACAGAAACATGAACACTCGACTAAAGCATTGCACGAGTGGTCGCACGCTGATAAAGTGAATTGGCATTTGCAAGCCATTTTACTCAGCAAAGAACGAACGTAGTTACAGAGGAAGAGAGAATAACATTACGAGGGAAGACATTCTTTGAATTTGAAGTAATGTGCACCAAAAAAAAAATCAAATGATACCAGAAAATTTTGTGGCTATACATTACAAACATTTTTAAAACATTTTTTTCAGTGCAAATGTGCATTACTGTAAATGTACGTTTTTGCAAATTAAAGGTTAGGTCAATTATTTTTTATTTTCACCACATCGGTGCAACCCAGTTTTGATTTTTGGTCAAATTTTTAAACATTTTTGAAAGAAGTCTCTTATGCTTACAAATGCTTAATTTATTTGATTAAAAAACAGCAAAAACAGTAATTTTGTGAATTATCACAATATAAACGTTTTCTATTTGAATATATTTTAAAGTGTAATTTATTACTGTGATGCACAGCTGAATTTTCATCATTACTCCAGTCTTCAGTGTTACATGATCTCTCAGAAATCTTTTAAATTTGCTGATTTGCTGCTCAAGAAACATTTCTGATTATTATCAATGTTTTAAACTGATGTTCTGCTTAATATTTTATATTTTTATAAGTTATATTGAATATAAAGTTTAAAAGAACAACCATTTTTTAATCTTTTAAAACAAATGTTGCTGTCACTTTTGAATCAATGTAATGCATGCTTGCTAAAAAAAAAGTATTTGTCTCTTTACGAACACACACACACACACACACACAGTAGTGTATACACTACCAGTAAAAGTTTTTGAACAGTGAGATGTTCACTGTTTTTTTTAAAGAAGTCTCTTTTGCTCACCAAGCTTGCATTTATATGATCCAAAGTACAGCAAAAACAGTAATTTTTTTTTATATTTTTACTATTTAAAATAACTGCTTTCTATCTGAATATATTTTAAAATGTAAATTATTTTAGCATCATTACACCAGTCATATGATCTTTCAGAAATCATTCTTATATTCTGATTTGCTGCTCAAAAAAAAAAAAAAAAATGTATTATAATTATGCTGAAAACAGCCAAGTATAATTTTTTGCAGGTTTCTCTAATGAGAAACATATATAAATGTAACAATATAAATGTTTTTATTATCACTTTTGATCAATTTAAAGCATCCTTGCTAAATAAAAGTATTCATTTTAATAATTTCTTTACCAAAAAAAAACAAAAAACAAAACAATTACACTGACTTCAAGCTTTTGAATGGTATAGTGCATAATGTTACAAAAACTTTTTTTTATTTCAGATAAATGGTGATCGCTGGATCTTTCTATCCATCAAAGAATGAAAAAAATGTACTTAACTGTTAAATATTGATAATAATAATAATAAAAAAATGTTCATTAGCATTTTAGAATGATTCTGAAGGATCGTATTACTGAAGTAATGACGCTAACAATTCAGCTTTGAAATCACAGGAATAAGTTACAATTTTAGATATATTTAAATAGAAAGCAGTTATTTTAAATAGTAAAAATTTCAAAATGTTACTGTTTTCGCTGTACTTTGGATCAAATAAATGCAGGCTTGGTGAGCAGAGATTTCTTCAAAAAACATTAAAAAACTATTCAAAAACTATATATATATATATATGTGTGTGTGTGTGTGTGTGTGTATATATATATATATATATATATATATATATATTTTTTTTTTTTTTTCTTCAGTACAAAAATGTTATTCAAGGGTAAATCTATCTATTTTATCCATCAGAAATTGATTCCATTTTGAAAAATAGGTAGATCATTCGTTTCTGCACTGGAATAGAGTCTGTTGGTCACAATAAGATCGGTAACATGCATTAAAGATGTAAATGATTTCACACTGACACATTATTATGTTTTAGCACCTGAGCTGTAAATGCCATGTGACTGATTACTCCAAAGCTGCAGGACTTCATGACTTAAATGGCTGACCATAGAAGAAGATCATTTACACTAATGTCTGCTATATCATCATTTTTGCAATGTATTGCATTATGAAACCACTGCATGAAATTAAACGTAGCTGGAGGCATTTGCACTCACAGACGTTTGAAGTGTGTCTGCAAAGTATTCAACGAAGTTGTCCACTATGGAACTTTTTTACATGCAACAAATAAAGCCATACAGTTTTCATGCACTGATCTTGAAAAAAGGGGTTGAATGAATATGATAATGACTGCTACAGTCTTGTGTGCATGCGCACAATGAAATCCATAGCTTTCTGGTGTGTGAACCAGAGCGTGTGTGTCTACAGAAGATGGAGTGAGACGGATGTGTCTACCCGCAGTGATCAGTAATGGATGAGCTGATCCAGGCTTGGCTAAACATTCAGAGTAATGGATGGGAAGAGCCAAGTCTGTCTAAACGCACACAGAGCCCGTCTGTGATGACTGACAGGTCATCTGTGGCTCCCGGAGCAGGCCATGTGTCATCGTTACACATCCTCGCTCAAAATTACTGCAATCCATAATCTTTATGCATTTGTGCAAGTGTAACAAAATACGATTGTTTACTGTTCTGTAAATCTGAATGCAAAAACGTTGAAGAAAAATGCCTTCAGGGATGAGTAAAGCATCTTTCTATCAGGCATCAAGTGCTTGTTTTGCAAGTCAAATTGGAGGCAATGATAGAAAAAAAAACTCAGGAATTTGAGTCACGTATCAAATTACAAGACTAGATTTTGATTTGTGAACAACAATTCCACACCACTGTGGCTAATAAAACATTATGCAGCAATGCGTCACAAAATGATGACAAGCCTGAAATATAAGTTCAAAACTGCAGCTGGTAGTTTAGTCAGTTTTATGTCAACATTGTAGCCAGAAATAACAAAAAACAAAATTAATCTGGGAATACAAAGGCATTTTTTTAAATCATCCACAGATTCAATGATCCTCTGAACATAGTATTTAAGATCACTGGCTTGTTAAAATACTGTGAACAACAGTAATTGTTTAGCAAACATGAGCCATTTAATGTTATTTAGTGGATTAAACACTAGTTTTTTTTAATTGATGAAAATGTAGTCTGCATCTGTGATTTAAATCTTGTTTCAAATCTGTTTTGTTGTTTCTAACAAGTCCAAAACAGATTAACGTGCTTACTGATTTCGTACTTGTAGGCTAATTGTTTTTGCACTATGCATACGGCTGTTGGTTTTGCAAATCGTGATGGTTGGGGCTAATTATGCTGACTTGCTGTTTTTAAAAAATCTGTTCAAATCACTTCCAAGTATGAATCATCTATGGATTGTGTTGTAAAAGTCATGCAATGGAACAAAAGTGCTTTAATATGACTTGCTGTTTTTTTTGACTTGCTGTCTTTTAAAATTACTACAAAGCACAAATGATGCATAGTTTGTTTGTTTTTTTTACTCAAATGTAATTTGTTTTGTAAGTTGCACTTACAAACAGTTATTTATTTAAGTCAAGGTCAAAAGTGCTTCAGTTTAGCTTGCTATTTTTTCCCCAAATCTGTTCTACAAATGATCTATGGATTTTGGTGTGCAAACCATGCAGTTTAATTTTTAAAGATACACTATTTGTTTTAAAGGGGTCATCGGATGCCCATTTTTTCCACAAGTTGATATGATTCTTTAGGGTTTTAATGAAAAGTCTATAATATACTTTGGTTAAAAAGTTTCAATGGTTGTGTAAAACAACACCCTTTTTACCTTGTCAAAATCAGCCCTGCAAAAATCATCTCATTCTGGTCAAGGCTGCTTTAAATGCAAATGAGCTCTGCTTGCCTCGCCCCTCTCTTTTCTCTGTGGAAAGACGAGCCTGTTTACTTTAGCCGCATTTAGCCGTGTTTAGCCACTAAACGTGCTAACTAGCACGTTATTAGGAAAGGCAATCGCAAAGATTCATAAAAAAAACCTTATACTCACTTCTGCTGTAGGTGAAGCTGGATCACAAATTATTTGCACGAACATAGACAGATATGTGTATCGGGAGGCGCATTCCCTTCACAAACAAACAATCTACTGCATCTTCAGCGGCTCAGATGTCGGGAGTAAATGACGACCACTACTTTCATTATTACATCCAGCAACACAACACCTCAATCGCTCAATCTGAGATACTCTTGTCTAACTTACATCCCTGCTCCGGCATCGAAACAAAAAGGTTGGACTGTTACAGCTGATCTGAGGTAAATGCTCATGTCAGTCAACTATCGTGGGAGCGGCCTCTGTCGGTGTGACGCCACACGACAGGCATCTGAGAATGGCTCGATTTGAAAAAGGGAATATTATTTTTACAGATTAATTAAAAACCACTGCATGGATTTTTATCATTATAAGGTAGATTTGTACATACACTGCCAACACACATTAATGTTCAAACAACATGTAAAAGTGAACTTAGCATTCGACGACCCCTTTAAAAATTTGCAAAGAAATGGTACCGCAGGAAGTAAATCTTGAAAGAACCATTTTTTTAATCAAGGTCAAATGTTTTAATTTATATGATCATTTGTTTCCAGTGGATGCTTTTCTTAACAAAGCATCTCTAAAATTACATTAATCATGGCAATTACCAGAAGTTGCTGACAGTACACAATGCACACGTTAAAACACAAGTATAGCAACTACAACAGATTAAACCTCTAATCATGTCTTCTGAAGACACTTCTAAACCGTGTTAATATTATGATACTCAGAATGAGTCCCTCTAGATAGGAGCCATTTAAAAAAAAACTATAATCATTTCTGCATTTCAAGTATTTGTGAAATATGCATTTGTGACTTTTTCTTTTCTCTTCAGTTCAATTTTTCAGTAACCCTGGCATCTTCAGATGATAGTTGTTCTCTCTATCGTTCCATCCATCCATCGTTCTAACATCTATCCATCCATCTGTCCTTCTATAATCCAGCCATTCATCCATCCTTCGATAATCCATCTATCCATCCCTCCATTGTTCTAGAATACATCTATCATTCTATCCATCAATTGTTCTATAATTCATCCATCCATCCCTTCATTGTTCCATACTCAATCCATCCCTCCATTGTTCAATATTCCTTTCATCATTTCATCCATCCATCGTTCCATAATTCATCCATCCATCATTCTATAATGCATCCATCCATTGTTCCATCCATCTATCAGTTGTTCTATAATCCATCCATCCCTTCATCTTTCTATAATCCATCGTTCCATCCATTCATCCATCTATTGTTCTATAATCCGTCCATCCCTTCTTTGTTCTAATCCATCCATCATTCCATTATCGATCCATCCATCGTTCTATAATTCATCCATCATTCCATTCATCCATCCATCATTTTATAATCCATCCATCCCTCTATCTTTTTATAATCCATCCATCCATCATTCTGTAATCCATCTATCCCTCCATCTTTCTATAATCCATCCATCACTTTATCCATCCATTCATCTATCGTTCTATAATCCATCCATCATTCTATAAACCATCCATCGTTCCATAATCTGTCCATCCATCCCTTCATTGTTCTACAATCCATCCATCGTTCCATCCATCCATCATTCTATAATCCATTGTTCCAGAATCCATCTATCGTTCCATCCATCCATCATTCCATAATTTATCCATCCATCATTCTATAATGCATCCATCCATCGTTTCATCCATCAATTGTTCTATAATCCATCCATCCCTTCATCTTTCTATAATCCAGCCATCCATCGTTCCATCCATTCATCCATCTATCATTCTATAATCCGTCCACCCCTTCTTTGTTCTAATCCATCCATCCCTTCATTGTTCAATAATCCATCATCATTCCATAATCCATCCATCCATCGTTCTATAATCCATTCATTGTTCCATTCATCCATCCATCATTCTATAATCCATCCATCCCTCCATCTTTCTATAATCCATCCATCCATTCATCTATCGTTCTATAATCATCCATCCCTCCATTGTTCAATAATCCTTCCATCATTCTATAATCCATCCATCGTTCCATGATCTATCCATCCATCTCTTTATTGTTCTACAATCCAACCATTGTTCCATCCATCCATAATTCTATAATCCATCCATCGTTCTATAATCCATCTTCCATCTATTGTTCTATAATCCAACCATCCATCCTTCCATTGTTCTGTAATCTATCCATCCATCCCTTTATTGTTTTATAATCCATTCATCACATTAAACTTCTAATCATGTTTTTTAAAGACACTTCTGTTTACGTTGCTCCAAATGAGTCCCTCAAGGTATGAGTCGTTTTACTAAGAACATTTAACTAAAGTATGATTTCTGCTTTTAAGGTGCTCATGAAATATCCCTCTGTGACTTTTACTTTTCACCTAAATTCACTGTGTTCAATAATTCTGATGTCCTCGGATGATCCATGAGGCTTTTTGCAGTCCTGAGTTGAAAATGAAATGCTGCCTCGTCCTATGATTTCTCCTGGTTTTAGGAGAACATGGATGATTTGAGCACCTTGTGGGAGAGTGGGAATGTATCTCTATATTGCATCCAGAGTATACTGGGACTGAGGTCGGACAGGGACGAAAGAGCTAATGAGTGTTTTTGGAGTTTGAAATCCAGTGCATTTGGTGTGATGTGCTCTTCTGCCTCTGGTGCAAGTATTAACTTGTATTAAGTGTAACATTTTAGGTTGAGAAGAGCCTTAGCGCTCCTGCCAGCTGGTAATTAAAGCATATGCAAACCTTGTGAGAAGGATGGACCATGATTTTTCCTTTTAGTTTTTAACAAATGCGAACTAGATTTTTAACATTACACACGTGCATAATTTATATTTGTTTTTTGTTCCATTGCAAAGTAATTATTTCTTTTTATTCTAACTTTTATAATTCAGTATCTATTATTTTTCTTTTTTTATTTCTGTTTGGCTAAAATAAATCATGGGACGCTTATTTGGTACTCAGTTTAAAAAGCCATTAGTATGACACATTTCATACTCAGAAGAACATTTTGTTGCTCTTTCAAGTTCCTATTTAAGAATTAACTTTACCTCAGATGTTTCTTCTAAAAATCATCAGGACAAATACATAAATACTTAATTACATAAAAATAATTTCATAGAATAATGTAGTTTTGCAAAAGTGTATGATAATGTTTGTATTTACATTGAAATCATTTTTACTGTTCAAGTCAAGAAAAGACCAGCGCTCTCTAAGATGCCTTTCTTGGAAAGGATGTGGTTTGAAACACACAAAATGCAAGTCAGCCAAATGCAAATTAGGTAAATGTTTGTTTTGTGGTTCTACATTATGATTTTAAACCTCTGTAAATATTACTGAGCAACTTAAGCACTAACTTGGCCATCCTCATACCATCTGGATAGAACTATCTGTGATTGTGATATACTATTTTTTTTTTCCACAACACTTTCCCTGAATTGCTTTGACCTTTGTTGAATACATTAACTAAAGCTAAATTTCTCGTCACGCTGCATGATGAAACTTCATTATGGATTTAGACCTTTTAGTGGTTCAAGTACTGTTGGCATCACATCCAACATACAAGGAGAATTAAATTAAAGTGTCCACTTAATTATCCAGATAATTATCAGTTGAGACAATTCAGTCCCTTAATTATATACATCACTATTTATACTATTTTTGGTAGTTTCACAGGGGTTTTGTGATGCACACATCCAGACAACAGACAATTGCACCTTATTAAAACCTGCAGACATGTGAATTGTAGCTCAAAAGTCATTAAGAAACTAACCCTGCCTAAACCAGTACTGCTTTCTCACTGTTTTCTAAGAAAAATTAAAAAAAGATATTACATTTGTGATTTTCTTTCTTATAGGAACAACTGTCAGTATACGGTGACTGTCTGTGAGACATTTTAAGCGAGGGTGATACATAAGTTTACTGATCAAATAAATAATTTATTATTGAATTTTATTATTGTTTCTTTCACTGATGATACATCCATCCACATCGATTCATCCATCTATCCATCCATCATTCTATCCATCCATGCACCCATCTGTCCGTTGTTCTATCCATCCATTCGTCTGTCATTCTATTCATTCATCCGTCCATCTGTGATTCTGTCCATTCATCCATCTGTCTGTCGCTGTCCATCCATCCATCTGTCCATCAGTTGTCCTACCCATCTATCCTTTGTTCTATCCATTCAGCCATCCATCGTTATATTTCTATCTATCTATCTATCTATCTATCTATCTATCTATCTATCTATCTATCTATCTATCTATCTGTCTATCTATCTATCTGTCCATCCGTCCATTTATCCATCAGTCTTCTCGTCTGTCATTCTATCCATCCATTTATCATTCTATTCATATCTATCCATTCATCCATCTTTGTATCCATCCATCCATTCAGCCATCCATTGTTATATTTCTATCTATCTATCTATCTATCTATCTATCTATCTATCTATCTATCTATCTATCTATCTGTCCTCCCTTCCATTGTTCCATCCATCCATCATTCTATCAATCCATCCATCCATCCTTCAATCACTCCATCCATTTATCTCAATCCATCCATCCATTCTATCCATCCATCCATTTACCCGTCCATTGTTCTATCCATCCATCCATCCATCCATTCATCATTCAATCCGTTCATCCATCCTTCTGTTCATCTGTCATTCTATCTATCTATCCATCCATCCGTCTGTCATTCTATCCACCCATTCATCGTTCTGTCGTTCTATCTATCTATCTATCATCTATCTATCAATCTACCTATCTATCATTCAATCCATCCGTCATTCCATCCATCCATCCGTCCCTTGTTCTATTCATCCATCCATCCATCCGTCTGTCATTCTATCCACCCATTCATCGTTCTATCTATCTATCTATCTATCTATCTATCTATCTATCTATCTATCTATCTATCTATCATTCCATCCATCCGTCATTCCATCCATCCGTCTCTTGTTCTGTTCATCCATCCATCCATCCATCCATCCATCCGTCAGTCATTCTATCCACCCATTCATCGTTCTATCTATCTATCTATCTATCTATCTATCTATCTATCCATCTACCCGTCTATTGTTCTATCCATCTATCCGTCATTCAATCCATCTATTCATCATTCTATCCGTTCATCCAACCTTCTGTTCATCTGTCATTCTATCTATCCATCCATCTGTCATTCCGTTTATCTATCCATCCATCCGTCCATTGTTCTATCCATCCATCCGTCATTCAATCCATCCATTCATCATTCTATCTGTTCATCCATCATTCTGTTCATCTGTCATTCTATCCATCCATCCATCTATCCATCTATCCATCTATATATCATCTGTCGACCCATCCAGTGTTCTATCTATAATTCTATCCATATCTATCATCCATCAATCCATCCATCCAGCCTATAAATCTTCTAACTTCAAAGCCTTTTGAACTTTTTTCAAAAATTCACTTCAGATTCAAGTATTGGTTTAATATTGAAATTCAACTGTGAATGGTATGATGACGCACTAAAGCAGGGTCCCAAACTTGGACCTGGAGGGCAGATGTCCTGCAGAGTTTAGCTCCAACTTGCCTCAACACAACTGCCTGGAAGTTTCTAGTATGTCTAGTAAGAGCTTGATCAGCTGGATCAGGTGTGTCTAATTGGGGTTGGAGCTAAACTCTGCAGGACATGGCCCTCCAAGACAGAGTTTGGGCACCCCGCACTAAAGTGATACTAAAATCCAAAAGGAATCTTGCGGTGTCATCAGCAAATCAGCACAAATGAGCTCATCAGCATTTTTTTTTAAATCCACTTATTTGGCATTGGTGCAGTGATTAAAATTTACCTGGGCGTCTGCGCATAAAATAAAATAAAGAGTACTACTGTTTACTAAGTAAACGGGCTAAAATATTAGATACGTTTATCACTTTAGTAGTTCCTTTCCTTAAGAATAAATATTTCAAGAGCTCAGTCTCCCTTGTACCACCAACAGTCACATAAAAGACGACCAACACAGACAGAACGCTGCCTCAGGAAACACCTCAACAGCTCATTCTTCAAGCAGGTAACCACATGCTGTGAAATTTCTCAGCTCGTCAGGTAAATCCGCAGCCAATTAGGAACCGTGCCAGCGCGGACTGCATAATACTGTGCGCGGTCAAAGAGGATTCCCTGATCAACAGAATCAAGAGCCGTACTAAGCTGCACATCTGCCTTTAAAATGGCAACTAGAGATCTGCTCTCGTTTCATGTATTGATTTTCCATTTAGCGCACTTCACACCAGTAAATAAACACATAGTTTGCATTGCAAAAAAAAAGGTGAATTTTTTAAAGTCGCTCTGGTTTTTGACCATCATTAGTCTTGCGTAATGCTGTTTATCTGCAGAAAAGCAGGCTAGAAAGCCATAGCAGTCCATCAAATGCATGAACCTGTTGAAGCCACACAGCGCTGGTGTGCTGATTTTTCATTCAGTAGAGCAAGGCTGGCAAAGAAAATCGTTACTTCCAATTTGAAGACATTATTGCAAATTTATTTTACGCAAACTGTCATCAGTGTTTATCTGACACAAAATGGCAGTTGTTTGTTGTTGTGTGTGTACTGGCGGCCAGGACAGACAGCGAGAGATGTAATACTTGTTTGGATGATGTGTCTTTATCAGTCTAGTGTCTTGGCAGATGGCTTACTGAACCCTAGTGACACCATGTGTGTGTGTATGTGTGTGAAAGAGAGACACAAACGCCAGCTGGAGCTACAGTCTCAGACAGTTGAATGATTGACCTCTTTGACTTCAGCTATCCTCTTGTCCACTCTCTCCCTAGCACATAAATTCTATCTTCCAGTTAAAGATAAAAACGCCTGGTTTCCTTCCAGAGCCAACAGTTAAAGATCCTGCTGGAACGTGGCAGGAACGAAAGCAGGGCGTTTACTTTGGGATATCGATGTTAAAGGAACAGCTCAGCCAAAAATGAAAAGTCTGTCAATATTTATTCACCCTCATGACTTTCTTGCCTCTGTGGGACATAAGAGGTGAATGTTTTGGGAAATATTCAGGTCACTCTTTTCATACAAAAAAAGAAAACGAAGGTGAAAAGGCTCCAATAAGACACAAAATGCACCATAAAAATTTCATAAAAGTAGTGGATATGACTTCTGCGCTTTGTTCAAAAACATTGATAGTCACTGAGGAACAAACAGACATTTTTGGTGCATTTTCAGTGGATAAACACTTAAATTTTAGTTTTGTGAGAGGAAGAGACTATTGTGACTATAGCACATATGTATGGTTTCCACCACTGAATAAAAGGTTTTTTTTTTTATCTCACAATTCAAATGTTCTAAATTCAAATTTTTAAACTCAGAATTTTGACTTTTGTTCTCACAATTCTTAATTCACATCTTGCGATTCTGACTTTATTTCTCTGAATTTTGAGTTTACAACTCACAATTATGTTTTTTTTTTCTGCCACAGAAAAAGAAAAATGGTCATTTTTTTATCTCACAATTCAGAGAAAAAAAATCTGGATTAGTGAGATATAAACAATTCAAAAAAGGTAGTTGTGACTTTATAATCACAATTTTGACTTTTTCAGAATTATAAGTCAGTTATCTCACAATTTTAAGCTAAAATCTTGCAGTTTAGATTTTTTTTCTCATAACTGGGAGACAAAAGTTAGACTTGTGAGACAAAAAGTTGCTATTACATATAGCATGTCAGTCTTTTATAACTTTTATGGTGTTTTTTTGTCATTTTGGAGCTCCAACGACTTTTTCACTTTCATTATATGGACAAGAATATTCATGAACTCGCTTTCTATGCACCACTGAAGAAAAAGAAGTTTAATGCGTTTGGCATGACATGATGACAGAGTTTTCATTTTTTGGGTGTGCTATTGCACCATCACGCTCTGGAGTGATGGACAGTGGTAAAGGCATGTGGCAGACCTTGTCAAAAACCTCCAATGAGAGAGGACTGTTGGTCTGCAGTGACAGATGTGTCTATGGTGTAATAGCTAGACTCAGACAAAGGCACAGCTGGGATTCATACTAGCGAGTGCGAAGCTCAAGTCTCGCAATACCATTTCATGTGCTTGAAAATTCATCATCATTTCAAAAATTCAGATTTTCTTCAGGCCCAAAATATAAGATCCAAAGGCATTTTTAATATTTTTGAGATAAGTCTCTTATGCTCACCAAGGCTGCATTTATTTGATCAAAAATACAGTACAAGCTGTAATATTGTGATATATTATTACTATTTAAAATAACTGTTTTCTCCATGAATATATTTTAAAATGTAGTTTATTCTTGTGATTTTCTGCATCATTACTCCAGTCTTCAGTATCACATTATCCTTCAGAAATCATTCTAATATAATAAGATAAGATTTAAAAAGTCGTATTATTATTATTATAATTATTATTATTTTAGGATTTTCTGAAAAATAGAATGTTGAAATAAACAGCATTTATTTGAAATAGTAAAATGTATAAAAATGGTAAAATTACTATAGGTATCCTTTCTGAAAAAAATATTATTTTTTAATATAAAATGTATACATAATGTAAAAATAGTATTTTTTTTTATTTCTCTTGTATTACATAAAATAAATGATAAAAACATTCACATAACACTATTTCCTGAGACTGACTTATATGTTTTGTGACGTTTGTGTATTCTTCTTATTTTTGTGTGATTGGATATTGATCCCATTGTTAAATATACTAAATTGAGGGTGTGACAGGATGGATGAGTTTTTTACTTTTATTGTGCTCTCAAGGTTCATGAACAGGTTTACTAGAAAACCAATCAATATTACGTTCAACTATAAGCATCCAAAAGGAAACATGGCTCTGTAGTTGAAAGAAGAAATCGAGAAGTTACTGAAAAAGGTCTTTTACATATTCACTGCTGAGCAATATTGCACAGCAGCTTCTTTTTTCAAGCAATCCATGTGCCATTTTAATCATGTGAGGGCTCAGATGTCTATTTGAGAAAATGTTTTAACATTTTATTGCATAAAGTGATCAATAAACCACCTTGAGAGGTCTGTTCTCTCTCAAATCCTTCTCTTCTGCTCTTTCCCACATCTCTTCAAGTGCAAGGAGTCACGTGGACTGCTTTTAAATAAATAAATAAATGTCATATATTTTGAAGCATATTTTAGCTAATTTATTTTTGCCCATTTTTAAAAATATATATTTAAAAATACATTTAAAAACATTTTTTGTGACTGCATGGGATGTGTTTTTTTTTGTCATTTTTGGATCTCTAAAATTTGAGTCTTATGCAAAATATGTAGTTTTGGAAGGACATGAGTGAGTAAATGATGACAGATGTTCATTTTGAATGAACTATTCCCTCTAGTTTTAGCATTAGCAAAAAACTATTTTCTGTCAAAGCAATTGTATAAATAACAGGCACAGCCATGAAAAGCTGAGCACAGTCAGCTGTGAATATAATACATCACCACATGAGTGTGTGACCTTTATGTCGGCTTGTGTGCAGATATTACACACTTACGTACTAATAAACACACACAAACGTGTGCGAAACACTTGACGGAGCTAAATCGTTGAGCCATTCTTCCCGTTTAAGTCCCTTAAGCTGAGGAGTCAGTTACACAGCCCAACTCTCAGTCTCATTTGCTGGTTCTCATGCACTCATTCAGAGGTTGACATGAGGAGGTCAGCGTGTGGGCCACAGTCCTGACGTCATTCGTGCGGAGAGCTCGTCGAGTGTCCTCTTTAGCAAACACACCTTCAATGAGTCACTCGCTCTGCAAAGATGAGCGTATTTTGCATAATGTACACTTCTAAATGGGAACTTCCCATTGACTTTGTTCTCAAATTAAGCTAATTACTGTTGTTTGCTAACGTTAGCTTTACTATTATTGCTCACAGTTAGGTTTAGGAATTTGCTTGAAAGATTTACACAATGACTACTAAAAACTGAAAAATTTTGTCACTGGCATTTTTTAAAAGATTCAAGTACAGACAATATTGTCAAAATGATTCCCATTCACACGGATCTGCACAAACGACTAAATCCTCTGTATTATGTATGCCAGGCCGGTAGTTGGTGGTGTCACTTTGTAAAGAAACGCAACGAATCTACGCTAGGGTTTCGCGATAAATCAATGCATTGCGAATCAAGAAATTATTCTTAACGTAAAATAATCATTTATATAGTTTGAAAAGGTAAGTGAATTACAAGAGTGTTCACAGTGGGCTCTGTTTACATTAATCTTGCTTCATAAAAGCATGATGCTCTTCAACGCTTTTCTTCTTTAGCATTTGAGTGTGTGGTTAAAACACATTATACAGCGCCATCTGCTGGTAAAGCTAAGCTCTGTCGGCACCGATAGCCATGTGGGCAAGTGTGATGACATATAGCGTTGTTGCGCTACAGGCGTCCCGAGTTCGAATCCAAACTTGAGGACCTTTCCCAATCCCGCCCCCCTGTCTGCTCTACACTATCCTATTATAAAAGAGAAAAAAGAATTGCAATGCATTCGGAAAAGCTCAATCGTTCCATGCCTTCCAAACTCCACTGTCGTGTAAATGATCGGAACGCATAAACAGTTTTCACATTTTATTTGAAAACTCAGAAACTTAAATGCCCCCTTAAAATGAACGTTTTGACATCATTTACTCTGCCACCAGAATTCCTTTGTTTGTTTACGTTAAATTCTATGTTGTATTAATAAATTCCTACAAGTTAAAACATGGGAACAAACAAGTAAAATGTGTTGATTTAATTAAAATAGTGGAACTAATATGTCACAAACTAATTAATAAAACACTTGTATTTTTCTACTAGGAGAGGTTGCTAGGAGGTTACTTCAGTGTTGTACGTGGTTACTAGGGTGGTGTGAGTGGTTGCTTATTTGCCCTAGTCAAAAACTCCCACCCTCAAGTCTCTATGATGTCCAGTGTGAGATTGATTATTTTTTGTCCATTTTATCAATTACCAGGGGAAAAAAGCTTAAGTCTGCTTGATAGTTTTACGTATGGAAGCCCGTTTCCGCCACTGAATAAACAAATTAAAAAGGTCATTGGAACTTTTTCTCTCACAATTCTGACCTTTTTCCCTCGCAGTTGCGAGTTTACATTTCGCAATTCTGACAATTTTTTTTCAAAATTGTGAGATATAAACACAGTTCTGACTTCCAGACATCCAGTGTTGTATGTTTACATTTATGTTTATTTATGTAGCACCATGGTCCTGCGAGACACGACATTTCGTTCCACTCTATGTCCACACATGTAGCGGAATGACAACAAAGTTCAACTTGACTTATCTAATGTAATAGTGACTTTTCTCTCAGAATTGTCAGTCTTTTTTTTCTCTCGGAATTGGACTTTATAACTTGCAATTGCAAGTTCTTATCTCACAATTCTGATAAAAAAAGGTCAGAATTGATTGCGAGAAAAAGAGTCAGAACAGTGAGATAAGTCGTAATTACCTTTCTTTTTTATTTTTTATTCACTGGCGGAAACGGGCTTCCATATGTATGGTACCTAAAAAAACATATAAAAATATTGTGTGGTGTTGCTGAGGTTGTTACAATCTTAGCAGTCAGATTTATAATTTTCACCTGGTGGATGATAAAGACGGCAAAAACATTAGGTAGGTAGGTGGGTGGATACTTTTACATTATCATCCCATACATGTTCAATGACTGTGAGCTACACACGGGGCTGAAATGTTTGCTATCATTACGTTTTATGAATGGCAGCAATAGCAGCGTATTTAAGAAGAATAGTGCAAGCAGCACTACACATCCAAATGAAAACAGCGGCGCAACCAGTGTTTGTCATAGCAAAGGCAACATATCATATGATTTCCATGCACGGTGGATGGGAGCACCAAAGTTTATGTGGTTAGAAGAAATCTCTAGCATTCATTCTGATCATGGCTTGTCTTGAAATACGGAGACAGTTTGATGTTCATCATAGAAGTCACACTGCAGGACTGTACGCCAAATCTTCTGACAATGAGGTAAAATTTAATTCCAACAGCCATTAATCATTGAGGATTTCCAAATTTGTCTCAGATGGCCAAATCGTGGCCAAAATCGCAATGTGAGCTTGACAAAGTTTTGAAAAAAAATATGGTGTTGCCAATGCTATTACTGTCTAAGATAACAGAGTTATTATTTTTACCTGATGGATGATAAAACAGGCAAAAAATTGCATAGGCTTTCATTGAAGGAGAGACCCGAGTTGGCTATCAAAACCAGAATATCACTGAGACTTGAGGGTGAGCTCTTTTGACCTGGGTTGCGTTTCCCAAAAGCATCGTAACCTTAAGTACATCGTAAACCCATTGAAACCAATAGAGCTATGTTTAACTTAGGCTTACATACCCCAACCAATTTACCCTAGTAACCACATAGCATCACATTATCAATAAGACACTAACGTGTGGCAAGTTTTGTAGAGAGAAACACAAAGAAAATATATTATCGTACATCTCTACAGATGTGTTTCTGTTCATCAATATAACTGTCTCACTTTCACAGGACTAATAGATAACAAAAACCTCCTTCCCTGCACATCTGACCACTTTACTACTTTTTTTTTTTGTGTTCTTGTTATTTGTTTGTCAATGAGTTCCAGGAGTAGCGGTGCAGTGCTTTGCGTTATTTGCCTCAGTGAGCCGGTCTCTGCTGGAAGAGTGTTTGCGTTTCATCTTCTTTTGCGGGGCCTGTTGTTAGCATTCAGCGGAGAGTCGTCATCGGAACAAAACAACAAACAACACTCATCTACAACCGTCCTTATCTCCCAGAAGTCCCGAGTGCTGTGCTAGTAGGACCCATCAATGAAAGTCCACATTGGTATCTGTACCGCTCCGTGTGTATAACACACATCAAAAAGAAATATCCAGCAAACTTGTGCTCAGTAAGTATGCTACACCTGTTCTCCACTCTGTTCTCTTTCATACATCATCTGCTAAGTCTAAAATCGTATCAACTCCTTCCAGATCGGGTTATTTAGTTCTCTAGATGCTCCACGCTCTCCTAAAATATTCATGGAGCAGCTTGTGTTTAGCATGTCAGCTGGTACTTAATGGCAATTAATAGCTTCACATGATGAAGTGTATTTTGAAACATTCATGACTAAGCCCAGACGCTAGCTAATTTACTTGTTTATGAAGTAAGTAGGCTCTAATTTGTAGCGTCATTGTCTGTGTTAGGAAATCCTCTCACTTCTCAGATATTTATGTGAGTTTCAAGCAAACGTTGTGAAGTGACAAATAACAGACGACTACAAGTAAACTTTTACATAATTTAAAAAACCCACACAAACATCGCTACTATAGTTCCACTAAAACTCCACAAGTTAGCAGTTACTCATTGGGGTACATTTACACAACCATAATTGTACTTGAAATGGAAAAGTTTTCACTTTGCATTGTGTTGTAGGTGGTTACTTGGTGGTTAATGGGGAATTGGGCAACTTTTATACTAGTTCTGTGGTTGCTAAGATGTTACTAGGGTGTTTCACCTGGTTACTAGGCAGTTGCTACACATTCTGATTGCTTACTAGGTGGTTGTCGGGGTGTTCTGAGTTGTTACTAATTAGTTCCGATGGTTTTCTGGTTGGTTGCTAGATGGTTACTACAACAGCATTATTGGTGGTTACAAGGTTGTTGCTAGGTGGTTTCTAGGGTATTCTGGGTGGTTACTGAGTGTTTTAGCTGGGTACTAGGTAGTTGCTAGTGTGATCTGGGTTGTTAGTACACATTCTAATTGCTTACTAGATGGTTGCTGGGGTGTTCTGAGTGGTTACTAATTAGTTCCGATGGTTTTCTTGGTAGTTGCTAGGTAGTTACTACTAGAGCATTATTGGTGGTTACAAGGTCGTTGCTAGGTGGTTGCTAGGGTATTCTGGGTGGTTACTGAGTGTTTTAGCTGGGTACTAGGCAGTTGCTAGTGTGATCTGGGTTGTTATTACAAATACTAATTGCTTACTAGGTGGTTGCTGGGGTGTTCTGAGCGGTTACTAATTAGTTCTGATGTTTTTTTTGGTAGTTGCTAGGTAGTTATTACTAGAGCATTATTGGTGGTTACAAGGTGGTGGTTGCTAGGGTGTTCTGGGTGGTAAGTGGGGTGTTCTAGGTGGTTACTAGGAAAGTGTTTGGGTGTTCTTGGTGGTTACTACAGAGTTCTGATTGGTTACTGGTTGGTTGCTACAGCATTCTGGGTAGATACTACACTCTTCTGATTGGTTACTAGGGTGTTCTGAGTGGTTTTGGTATTATGGTATTATACGTGGTTACCAAGTGATTCCTAGGGTGTTTTGAGTGGTTACTAGGTGGATTCTAGTGTGCTGTGGGAGGTTACTAGGAGGTCCCTATGGTATTGGGTATTTAAAGGGGTCATCGGATGCAAAGTTCACTTTTACATGTTGTTTGAACATTAATGTGTGTTGGCAGTGTATGTACACATCTACCCTATAATGATAAAAATCCATGCAGTGGTTTTTAATTAATCTGTAAAAATAATATCCCCTTTTTTTGACGTCACACCGACAGAGGCCACTCCCACGATAGTTGATTGACATGAGCGTCTTACCTCAGACCCGCTTACCTCAGCTGCAACAGTCCGACCTCCATTGTTTCGACACCAGAGCTGGGATGTAAGTTAGACAAGAATATCTCCGATTGAGCGATTGAGGTGTTGTCTTGCTGGATGTAATAATGAACATAGTGGTCATAGTGGTAATGAACATTTACTCCCGACATCTGAGCCGCTGAAGACGCAGTGGATTAAGTTTGTTTGTAAAGGGAATACACCTCTCGATCTACATTAATGCATCTATGTTTGTGCAAATCATTCGTGATCCAGCTTTGCCTACAGCAGAAGTGAGTATAAGGGTTTTTTTTTTAATGAATCTTTGCAATCAACTTTCCTAATAACGTGCTAGTTAGCAAGTTTCAAGGCTAAACGCTAAATGTGGCTAAAGTAAACAGGCTCGTCACTCCACAGAGAGAAGAGAGGGGCGGGGCAAGCAGAGCTCATTTGCATTTAAAGGAACAATCCATCAGAATGGGATGATTTTTGCAGAGCTGATTTTGACAAGGTAAAACGGGTGTTGTTTTACACTACCATTGTGAATTTTTAACCAAAGTATATTATGGACTTTTCATTAAGACCCTAAAGAATCATATCAACTTGTGGAAAATGGGCACCTGATGACCCCTTCAATACTGTTGCAGTGGGCTGTTTTTTTATTCTGCGGGTTGAAACGACACCCCATTCTCTACAGGAATGTGACTGGGCTAGTCATAAGCAGAAATTTGGCTGGTTTTGTTATTAAACACTTCTTACTATGGTGTTCTAAATGGTTACTACTGTATGTGGTTGCTACAGTGTTGTGGGTGATTACTAGGATGTTACTTGGGTGTTTTAAATGGTTACTAGGCTGTTGCTAGTGTGTTCTGGGTGGTTACTACATGTTCTGATTGCTTACTAAATGGTTACTGGGGTGTTTACTAGTTGCTATGTTTTTCTGGGTGGTTGCTTGGGTGGTTACTACTGAGTTCTGATGGGTACTAGTTGGTTGCTAGGGTATTCTGGGTGGTTACTACAGTCTTCTAATTGGTTACTAAGGTGTTCTAGATGGTTCCTTTATTATGGAATTATAAGTGGTCATTGAGTGGTTACTAGGTGGATTCTAGTGTGTTGTGGGTGGTTACTATGTGGTTTCTGTGGAATTGGGCTACTTTTATACTGTTTTTTTTTATTCTGAGAGTTGAAATGACACCCTGCTTCTTATAGGAATGTATTTGGGATAGTTCTAAATGGTTTCTACTGTGTGCGATTGCTACAGTATTCTGGGTGGTTGCTAGTATGTTACTAGGGTGTTTTAGCTGGTTACTAGGCAGCTGATTGGGTGTTCTGGGTGGTTACTACAGGGTTCTGATTGGTTACTAGTTGTTTGCTAGGGTATTCTCGGTGGTTGGTTACTAAGGTGTTCAGGGTGGTTTCTGTATTATTGCATTACAAGTGATTACTAAGCGGTTCCTAGAGTGTTGTAAGTGGTTACTAGGTGGTTCCTGTGGAATTGGGCTAATTTTATACTGCTACCTTAGGTTGTTTTTTATTCTGCAGGTTGAAAAAAACCCCACTCCTTATAGGAATGTATTTGGGTTAGCTTTAAGTAAAAATTGGGCTGGTTTTGTTATAAAACCCTTCTTACTATGGTGTTCTAAAAGGGTACTACTGTATGTGGTTGCTGCAGTGTTGTGGGTAGTTGCTAGGATGTTACTAGGGTGTTTTAGTTTGTTTCTAAGGCATTGCTAGTGTGTTTTGGGTGGTTACTACACATTCTGATTGCTTACTAGGCGGTTGCTGGGGTGTTCTGAGTGGTTACTAATTAACTGCTATGAGCATTATTGATGGTTACAAGGTTGTTAGGCTGTTCTGGGTAACTAGGGTGTTCTAGATAGTTACTAGGAAGTTGCTTGGGTGTTTCTGTTGAGTTCTGACTGGTTACTAGTTGGTTGCTAGGGTTTTCTGGGTGGTTACTACAGTGTTCAGACTGGTTACTAGGGTTTTCTTGTGGTTCCGGTATTATGGTATTGTAAGTGGTTACTATGTGGTGTTTTGAGTGGTTACTAGGTGGTTGCTGGGGTTTTCTGGGTGGTTGCTAGATGGTTAGTACTACAGCATTATTGGTGGTTGTTAGGGTGTTCTAGGTGGTGACTAGGAAGTTGCTTGGGTGTTCTAGGTGGTTACTAGTTGGTTGCTAGGATTTTCTGGGTGGTTACTACAGTCTTCTGATTAGTTACTAGGACGTTCTAGGTGGCTCCTGTATTATGGTATTATAAGTGGTTCCTATGTGGTAGGGTGCTAGGGTGTTCAGGGTGGTAACTAACCAGTTACCTACTTATTTTTTTGGCAGTTTTATCATTTACCAGCATTTACCAGGACCAAAAACAACAATTAAGAGGTTGTTGCTTAAAGCATTATAACAGTAACAGTAATAGCTTCACTAATCAGTGAATATGACTTCAAAATGCCTTTAAAAAAACTTGAAAATAAGATGCCTTCAAAATACCTGTCATTTTGCTTCATTTTGTGGTGATAATTGCAAGTTATTTCTTAATTTTAAGGTTATTCTTAGGACGGTAAATACAGAAAACACAAGAACGAAGGACAGGCCGCCACCATATAAAGCACTAAAAATGCGCGCACAGTGTCTGGGGAGCTTACTGATGTCCGGGCGTCTCAAGGGGCGTGCAGATGTTCATAAGCACTTCACGACAGTATCGCCAGCGACGGGTGACTGCAGAAGCTTGGGTGTCCTTTCAGATAAAAGCTAATTACACAGAGCGCATGCAGGAGGTCGTAACAGAGAGATGAGAGAGGACGTCCAGCTTTAATATCACAATGCGTGCGCGTGTGTGAGAAGCTGTCACTGTTTCCAGTGATGGATTTATTGTGTATGCTAATCTGCCGTACTTCATTAGAAGCTTTGAAATATAATTAAGCAAATTAATTAAAACAGTCCACTTCAAAGTCATACACAAACACACGCACGCACGGCACACGTCTGCTGGAGTAATTACCGTCTTCCGCGACATTAATATCAATATATTTCAGACGACCGGAACCTTTTGAACTAAAATATTAAACATATTCAATTAAGTAACGAACCAGGGGAACTACGGGAGGGTGGGATATAAACACAGACCACTAGCTCTGAACAGATACTTGCGCACATACACACTCAGCTGGAGCTTGATCATACCAGACGGTCCCTGTTGCGGACACAATTATTCTCTGATTATTGTGGTGCAAAGCCTTTGGAAAGTTATTAGCAGTTTCCCACGTCCTTCGTATAATGTCATTTGGATCATATTAATTTGAAAGATGCTCTAAATCATAATTTATTTCGCACATACTAGACAACGTCCTCTACTTATCTGACCGTTCTTGCAATGCAAACTCTTTCTCTCTCTCTCAGTATCCATTACATATTTAATGCACTTTATTGACAAGACAAACTATCGTACATTTGTATTGCTAAAGCATTTGCAAACAGAAAATATTGCGCAATATGCATTTTAGCACTGTTCGCTCATGCATAACTTGATGCTAAAATGCATTTGGTGTTGTAGTTTGTCATAACATTGCTATGCACTCAAATATCTAAGTTGTCACTTAGTACAACTTAACATTTCAAGTTGACAACTTTTTTTTTGAGTTGACTGAACTTAAAATTTTAAGGCAGCTGGGTAACAATTTTTTTTACAGTGTAGGTGTTTGCGTCCACAATCTAATACTATATCCACCTTTTTCTTCCTGTAAGGGTGGGTGTGGCCATTTGTAAATTTTATGGGTCTGGCTTCCAGTCTCATCCGTGTCCAGCTATTTTTAGCTGTACAAAACATCTTGTTTTGCTGCTTGATTGCAAATTGGTGTGTCTAACCATATTTTAATGTTTAATCTTAATTCTGAACACTTGTTTGTAATGCAAACAGTTTTACGGTTACATTTTTTTTTAAGCCCATAGGCTTACTTCCACGTTGAAGAAAAAGCTGGATAGTAGGTACTGCATTTGTTTTGAAAATTGTGTCGCAACTGTTAAAAAAAATACATTCTATATCATATCATAACTTGATGCCAATATGCGTTTGGTGTTGTAGTTTGTCATAACATTAATATGCAATGTTTTGAGTGGGTGACATTTCTAAGTGGTAGCTAGGTGTTTGCGTCTGAAATCTAATTCTGTATAGTAGGTACTGCATTTGTTTTAAAAATTGCATCACACTGTTAAAAACTAGATTCTATATAGCAGCTCTACACCTTTTCAGCACTGTCCTTGTTGTTCGTACAAATTTAGGAATGAAACACTTATTTTAAAATCTTATCACGTTCTGTTTTATGGATACCATAGCTGCGTCCAAAATTCACATTCTTTAAGTACAGGTACTTCTTTTGAACAAGCTATTACTTAGTGGCCATTAAAAAAAGTACACAGAATGAGTATGTGTAGTATAATTGACGAATATGTGAATTCGTCATTGTCATGTGAAAGGAAAGAAAAAGAAAAGGAGAGGACATGTGGCCAAGTGGTGCTCCATACTCAGAATTTGTGCTCTGCATTTAACCCATCCAAGTGCACACACAGCAGTGAGTAGTAAACAAACACGCGCACACACACACACACACCATGAATACACACCCAGAGCAGTGGGCAGTCAATGCTGCGGCGCCCGGGGAGCAGTTGGGGGTTCAGTGCCTTGCTCAAGGGTTTCACCTCAGTCATGCTATTGAGGGTGGAGAGAGCACTGGTAATACACTCCCCCCACCTACAATCCCTGCCGGACCTGAGACTCGAACCCGCAACCTTCGGGTTACAAGTCCAAATCTCTAACCATTAGGCGACATGCCGTAATCATACAATTGTGGTTAAACCACTGATGTCACATGGATTATTTTGTCAACGTTCTTGGTACCTTTCTGGGCCTTGAACGTGGTAGGGTCTTTATGTGTCTATGGAGGGTCAGAAAGCTCTCGGATTTCATCAAAAATATCTTAATTTGTGTTCTGAAGATGACTGAAGGTCTTACGGGTTTGGAACGACATGAGGGTGAGTAATTAATGACAGAATTTTCATTTTTGGGTGAATTACTTAGAAATGCATTACACTCAACACTGACTACATTGTAAGGATTTTTACCATATTGTTACATGGCAGAAATTTAGAATGTATGCTAGTATGCAGCTCTGAATTCACCAAGGGTCTGTGATTTTAGATGTAATGTGTTGTTTTGGGTATTTCGGTGAGAGTGTGTAACCTTACCTATATCAAAAAAGTTCACCTGCACAAATCCAGTGTCATTACCCTGTTAAGTGCGTCTCTGACCTCGCGTGACCCTGGTGCACCTGCACACATTACAGTGTTCAAACAGATGGAGCCATTCGAATCATCACTACTGCTAACCAATTAGAGAGTTCCTGACACACACACACACACAGACAAGCAGACACACAGTGGCAACATTGCAGATTTCAGACTGCAAAAGGTATTTGGAGGTTAATAAGCTGTAAAAACACAAAATAACGGATCTGGAGGTTTTTGTGCATGTTGTGGTTTCTTACTGTCATTAATTGCTGTCTCCTAGGGATAGAAATAAAAAGAAAAAAAATGAGAAAGGAAATGGTGTACAGATGAAGTTTCTTGAAGGATTTTAGAGGCTGATTCCAAAGGATATTCATCCCTCAATTTCTAAAATCAGATTAATTAATGCACGTGAAAAATAATGTACTTTAAATATGTGTGTATATATAGTGTATATTTACATACACTTGCTTCTTAATACTGTGTTGTTACCTGAATGATCCACAGCTGTGTATGTGTTTTGTTTTGTTTATAGTTATAGTTGTTCATGAGTCCCTTGTTTGTCTTGAACAGTTAAACTGCACACTGCTCTTTAAAAAAAAAAACTTTAGGTCCCACAAATTCTTTGGTTTTTCAGCATTTTTGTATATTTGAACCCTTTCTAACAATGACTGTATGATTTTGAGATCCATTTTTTCACACTGAGGACAACTGAGGGACTCATATGCAACTATCACAGAAGGTTCAAATGCTCACTGATGCTCCAGATGGAAAAACGATGCATTAAGAGCCAGGGGGTGAAAACTTCACCTTTACTGTCACTTTTGATCAATTTAATGCATCCTTGCTAAGGATGGGTATTGTTTACATTTTACTGATACTGATACGGTCCAAAAAATTACTGGTTCTCGGTACCCATGTCTAATCGTTGCTATTTAAAATGATTAATTTCTTTAAAAATTATTTTGCTGGTCATTTCCTATAATGTGCAATGATCTATTAAATTCCATTCCAAGTGCATAACTGTAAACAGGATTTTGCTCTTTATAAACTGAAGGATGAATAATTTTCTTTGGCAATCAGCATCATGAACTTTTATTGAAGCTGGAACTTATAAACTTTTTAAAAATAAACGAAAACCAATAGAATAACCTTTACTTTCACACACACACACCTCTTCCTGCCTGCAACTATGAATAACCCAGTGAATCTCTTTACTACATTATTAATCTGTGTGCTACCTAATGTCTCCCTGCACGTGGAGATGCTTTTATGTCTACTACCGACATCAATAAAACACTCGTACAGACACATAGAATACCATAGAAATCACCATACAGACGTCCATTGATGCCGCTGCTTTCAACCTTTTGTTCTCACATACATACAGTCATGTACCAGGCAGCCCCCGTAAGATGCAGACAGTCCATAATAAAAGATCAACACATGACTTCCACCAGGATGCTTCTCATCCGATCATAACTGACAGCGAACGGCGCGTCGCACCAAAACTCGATCTAACCCTCATTATTTCAGTAACTGGTCCAATCTAAATGTCTAGCATTACTAGTGCTCATATTAGCCTCAACATTTAACACACAAACCACAATATTTTGAACATCCTAAAAAAGACATAGGCCTTGCTTCACTGATTCATCATTTAGTGATTTTTCAAAGTTCATCTTTACTTTAGCACAGTAAATTAGACCATTTAGTCATGCCAAGCTCTACATTAATGGGAACTCAAGTGCCGCATCTATCACAGTATCATTATCCACACATTCATACCTTGCTCGAAAATTATCACCTTTAATTGAAACGCAGAAAATGAGTCATGAAAGGCTACAAATGTTTTGAAGTACTATAAGTTAAAAGTACATTTTTTTGTTTTATTCATACATTACATATTTTTCACAGTGCCATACCTGATATTAACACATTGCTTGGAAAATATACTTTAATATTCACTTTTGCACGTTGATCTGCATCACTTTTTGTTGACTTCATGTTAAAATCTCATGCGGTGTCTTGCAGAGTGACATGAACATCTAAAACTTTTTTTTTTAAATAATTTTATGTTTATTATATACTAAGCCTTTAACTGTCACTCTCTATCTGGAACATAGACATGAAAATGCAATATCCAAAGTTATTTTTTTATAATTCAGGAAAACATTTTGTAATATGATTTTGATGTACAATTCCATGGTAATGCAATGTAATTTTAAAATGGTTTTCAAAGGATGAATTTTGAGATTTTAAGTTTTCAGCTGATATATAATTTCTTAAGATTTTTATTGCGTGACAAGTAAAAAGGCAGCGAAGAATGTCTTTTTCTGACAAAGGTCAGAACTCCTGTTATGATGTAGATTTTTGAGGTGCACTCTTGTCATAAATTAATCTATTACTTTTCCTACATAATTTGTAACACAAAAGAGTGGTAAAATATCTATTGAAGAGTCTTAGACCTTCCCAACGATATATAGTTTGTCATGATTAGATTAGAATTTATTTATAATATGGTAAAGTAAACTTAGGCGTCCCACAGAGGGGAGGGTGACAATTAAAGGAACACTCCACTTTTTTTGAAAATAGGCTCATTGTCCAACTCCCCCTAGAGTTAAACAGTTGCATTTTTCAGTTTTCGAATCCATTCAGCCGATCTCCGTGTGTGGCGGTAACACTTTTAGCATAGCTTAGCATAGATCATTGAATCCAATTAGACCGTTAGCATCTGTTTTACCGTTAGAAAGCAGTAAAACTCAACTGTTTAACTCTAGGGGACTTGGAAAATAAGCCTATTTTCAAAAAAAGAGGAGTGTTCCTTTAAAAGGTTAAGCGTTTATGACCTCACATTAATTGAGAGACTACATTTAATATTTGTACTTTTTACATTTTAATTCATTTGGCCCACATTGAAGGACCATTTAAGTGCACTAACAAAATGAGAGATTAATTTAAAAATCTAAATATTAAATTAATATTTTAATTATTTTTTAATTTAATGGACTTAAAATGATCAACTTTAGTTTTTAGAATTTTGCAGTGGTCAGTAGTTCTTCAATTTTGACCCCAGTGACCCTATTTTCTCACCCATGGTCCCACAAACCCACTAAGGCTACAACGGAACCATGGTAACAACCGCTGTTACCACAACGACAACACCCTTGCCCCAGAAACCTCCTCTACACACTGACCCATCATATAGATGGAGGGAAATCTCAGTGCATAAAATCCCATTTGGGAAGCGTAATTGTTAGTGGAGCGTAATTGTGCCATATGTGATTTTATTTTCAAATGCTATGAATGTGTAAATTGGCATGAGAAAAAAAAAAAAGCACATTTACTCCTTAGGAGTAAGCGTGTGTGTATTAGGATGAGATGAGTCATACCACAAGACCCATTACATAACTTTCATTAAAAAGCCCTCAGACCACTTGTGTGATGATATACCCCAACACATCCAAACACAAACACACACACATGAAGTCTCCCTCCGTCTATAATCTCACGGTCTGGCCATTCCAAGGAAGTGATTTTTTTCTTTCTGCCCACATCCTATCATGCACTCTGTAGTGAACTAAGAGTATTGAAGTCTGAATATCAAAACACATTGGCAAAATAATACCGCATTTAAAATCTGTGATTCAAAATCTCATTGAAATCCAAAAATTGTATTATTGTAATTGATTGCAATTTTAACTGTAACAGACGGCAACAGTGCTACTGCTACAGAAAAACCGTTTTGTTATTATACAGGGAAAACTATAATAGATCCAACTTTAAATGTCATGTAAGTTTACAGTAAATAGTGAATCAGATGCTAGTTGTCATTTATTTGAAAATCCTTAAACATAATCTTTCTTTCCCTATAGACCAATTTGGAGTAGACGTCACAGTTACGCACAGCTGCGCGCGCATAGTGGTGGCAGAAAAACACTGGTAACAATTGGAGGTAAACAGGTAAAATCCATGGAATAAGAGAAAAAAACAAACTATTTTTGTGACTTTTGATGTCAAAATCAGAATGCAAATAATTTTCATAGAATACTGTCATCAAAGATGCCATTTGAAGCCAAACGCAGACGTTTAAACGTACATACTATGGATTAAAATTGCCATGAGTGCTTGTTTTTAAAGCATAAATCTGATTTAAACAACATAATATTCACATCAAAAAATAGTGAGTTTGTCAATTCTGAGGGAAAAAGCCAGAAGTGTGGGATACTCCTATTCTGAGAGTTTTATAAAGAGTTTTGCTGAATGCAGTTGGTTACCTTGTGCTTTTAAACATTATTTTAAACTTTTTTTTATTGGGTTTAATTCCATTTTGCCTTTGGTAATATTCACTTATGCTGTATGCTTATATGATTATCATAAAATAACACTGGGATGTGAGTAATTAACCTTTTAAATCTGAAAACTTAAACTGAAACGTATAAAAATTGAGTGTTCGACAATGTCTAAATATAGATCCAAATGCAAAACCTAAAAAAATAAGTAAGCAGCTATGACCAGAAAAACTCTTTTGAGCAACTAGAGTAGAGCTAAATACACATAAGACGCTTTTCCACTGTCGGGCCGAACCGTTCTCTTTGCTTAACTTTGCGTTCCGTTCCGTGCAGATCCGGGCCAGTCAGCACGGATACGGTTTCATTTTCCATTGTGGAGCTGATAACAGAACTCTTTGGAATGTAAATACAAATGTGTCAGTCGTTGCCTTGGTAACGCAATTGTAATGTAAACAGCCATATGGATAATGATCAGATATTTCTGTTTTTGGGACTCCTTTTTTTAAAACTGATATTTACTTTAAATAACAGAAAAAAAGGACACAACTCTTGGTGCAAAAAAAAATAAATAAATAAACAGAAGGCGACGACAGGTATCACGTTACCAACAAATGCTGAGGGGATATGCATGCCAACGGAGACGGACACAGAAGGTAAAACCTTTCTGAAAAAAATACCACATTTATTTACAGTATTAATGCATGAGCTATTACCACAGCGTAGCTGTTTACTTGGCTGTTTGATCAAATGGCGCGCTTTTGCTTAGCACACACATTCTATCAGCACGGTTCAGCACGGTTGTCTAACCGTGCCGAGAATTCCGGGCCGAGAACGGTTTGTAATCGTGCCGTGCCGTACCAGGCTCAGGTGGAAAGACAACTGGAACCGTACCTGACCGCTCTAAGAACCGTTCGGCCCGACAGTGGAAAAGCGGCTATAGAGGGTATGCATGTGACGTCACCGTCAGAAGGAGTGGCTGCGGCTCCGCCCTCTGAGTGGCATAAGAACTGAGTGGCAGCATTGGTTTCAACGCGAATGTTGCGACAGGCAAATTTGCTTTATTTATTTTCCCCGGTGTCAAAATCAGACAGATGTAAGTGTTAGAAAACACAATTTCTGGCTGCATCAATATGCATTGACCACTGGATATTTGTTAAGTTGTTAGTAACATTATATCGAGTTCAGCTACCTTTAGTTTAAACTGATTATCGCTTGTTTTACTTGCGTTTTCACATCTTCCCTATTCAATCCATTCACGCTGAAGGCGGACTGAGGGGGCGTGTCCCGGCGGGAAAGTGACGTCAATGCATACCCTCTATGGGCCAGTGGTTCTCAACTCCAGTCCTCGGGGCCCATTGCTCTGCACATTTTGTATATCTCCCTCAATTAATGCACCTGATTCAGATCATCAGCTCCTTAGGAGAAAGATCCATGAACTGAGCTGAGGATTGGAGTTGAGAACCACTGATATAGGCTATTTATGGTTAAATGTTGTAAAACCATGGCATTACATATGAGATTTATTTTTCTGGCCACCAAACAACTCTATTTTGCCTCTTTGCACATGAGCTTAAAAACATTTTCCCTAAATACTACACTAGTTATCATTAAAAAATAAGCATATTAGAACATTTTATATTTCAAATGGTCATTCATGAATCATAACTTTTGCACATATTATTAAGTGCCAAAATCACCTCAAAATATTACCTAAACAGAACTGAACTAAAATATAGTACAATTAATAAATCAATTTGTTTGGTCACATCTGACTGACAAGGAGTAAGAAAACATAATTGCTGTCTTTTTATCACTCCCCAGAAGTAAATGCAACTGTAAAGCATAGTCAGAGTAGATATCAATACACAATCAATGTACCATATGTGTTAATAATTACTAGAAATTGCTGCAAATATAGTGAAACTGCTGTCTATCCTACTTAAACCCATTAAACATCTTGACAGCATCAATTTGTTTGGAACTATTGAGAGCTCCATGAAACGTGACCATGTGGCAGTGATTTTAATGCATGTAGCAACACTATTTTTTTTTTTTTTTTTTTAGAATTTTCTAGAATAAAAAAAATAGACATGATGTAAAGTGACACTTTAAAAATGGCACCATTGCTATATCACTAATCAAACATAAAAGGTAAAGGAGTGACATTGATCATGTGGCTCTTTGTACAGACAAAACCACCAGTGGTTTCAGACTTCTAGATTCCAATGTTCTACGCACTTTTGTATTTTGTGCATGATGGGAAAGTATGTACTTTTGAGTGTATACTAAGTACCAGATTTGGGATACAGAACTGTCACAGACGCCTTTAAGACGGTTTGCATTGATTTTTAACTGTCAGTATGTTAAAATTAATTGTAACTTCATACTTTTTAAAGCTGCTGTGGCAGCTTTGATTTCACAAGACCCTTTTCTGTAAACACAAAAAGTTGTGGGTATCCATCCATACTACTACTAATTTGATTTAATATGACTAATATGGCTATATCATTAATGTCCAAGAGCATGCATCATATTCTTTGCAACCTAAATTGACAAAAAGGACTGGTAAAGAACTTAAACAGTGCAGTGTTGCATATTTTGTGCATACTATTTAAAATATGCTAAAATATTAAAATACGCAGTATATTAAAATATCATACTGTTTACAGTATGATGCAACTATCTGATTTCACACCCCGCCACTGTTTTCAAAACATCACGATTTGTGATGAACTAATCCTAATCTCAAATACTACACTATATAGCACAAACATTAAGCAAATTTGAATGCAGCTAAAATATGACTAATACAGCTATTTAGTTATTTATGTCCAAGATGATGCATCATATTCTTCACAACCTAAGTTAACAAAAAAGACTGGGAAAATTGCAAGAGTGCTAACATCCTTGTTGTTGTAGCTCTGTCCAGTATTTATTTATATAACTGCACTTCTATAACTGGTGTCTCAAAGGACAAGCTGAATGCGGAGAAAGAAAGCGACCGATATGCATGCACATTCAAAATCGCTCTATTTCTATCACATGCATATGCTTGTATGTGCATTCTATAATAAAACAAACACTTTTTTTTCCTCTCAAACACACCAGTGTTATTCAGGTGAAGTGTCAGGTTTTCCCAAAGGCTGCCTGCAGGGAGCTAAAGTTAAGATCTGCAATGTCATCACGTTCCTCAAAGTTATTGCAACTCAGGTTAGAACTTCTAATATGACTTTCTTCTGACCACTTTTTGATTAGAGCTTTGATCACGGCTGTGCCATTTTGTACCAACATTGGCATCTGTCGCAAAGGTCAGAGCTTTGGTTAAATTTAAGCCTGATCACAATCACTGGTTTAATCAGACAGGTCCAAGATTTCTCCACTATCAGAACCCGTTTGCAATCACACCACACTGCCAGAGCTTGTTAAATGCATTTTTAGAAAGATTTTCCCAATGAAATCACTGCTCAATTATTAATGGTGGCACTGTACTTTTCTATTATGAAAACTGAAGAATTGAGCTGACATTTAGGGTATGTTTACATGATAACTACTGTACTAAAAAATAAAAAATCTGTATAATGTATAGTATATATATAGCAGGGTTGTCAAAAGGTACTGAAATTTTAAAAATGTCCATTTCCCGCTCACATTTGAGCACTGTTGAGCTGATTTTTAAACATCGGCCATAGTGTTCACACACTCAACAGACATGACTGTGATTGGCTACAATGATAAGTGCTTCATGCTCCTCACCGAGCACTCACACACAAGCACAACGGGAGCGTTTGAAAGCCGTGTCTGTCAGCGGATCTGTCTATATGCAGATGTATTAGGGATCCGCTGACACACGTGGCTTTCAAACGGTGAGGAGCAAACCCGAGCCCGGTACCTTTTGACAACTCTAATATATATATATACTGTCATTACTAAAAAACTATCAAAATGATCAATACCAAAAAATTTCCAAAAAATATTTATATAATTAAAAAAGTCCACTTCCAAAACAAAGATTCACATATAATGTACTCACCACATTGTCATCCAAGATGTTCATGTCTTTCTTTCTTCAGTCGTAAAGAAATTATGTTTTTTGAGGAAAACATTTCAGCATTTTTCTCCATATAATGGACTGCTATGGTGCCCTGATTTTGAACTTCCTAAATGCAGTGTAAATGCGGCTTCAAATGATCCCAAATGCGGTTGTAAACGATCCCAGCTGAGGAAGATGGGTCTTATCTAGCGAAAGAACGGTTATTTTCATTTTAAAAAATACAATTTAAATAATTATTAATCTCAAACGCTTGTCTTGTCTTGCTCTCCCTGAACTCTGTGTATTCTGGCTCAAGACAGTTAGGGTATGTCGAAAAACTCCAATTGTATTTTCTCCCTCAACTTCAAAAATCATTTCAAAATCATCCTTCATCACTGCAGAAGTAATGACCCAGTCTTTGCAAAGTGAACATGCAAAGAAGATCAAACACCCTTAACAAAAAAAAAAAAAAAAAAACAGTCCAGGCAGAGTAAACCAAGACGAGCGTTTGACATTAAAAAATACATAAATTGCATTATTTTTATGAAAATAACCGATCGCTACGCTAGATAAAACCCTTCTTTCTCGGCTGGGATTGTTTACAGCTGCATTTAAACTGCATTTTGGAAGTTCAAAATCGGGGCACCATATCAGTCCATTATATGGGGAGAAGTGTTGAAATGTTTTCCTCAAAAAACGATTTCTTTACGACTGAAGAAAGAAAGACATGAACATCTTGGATGACAAGGGGGTGAGTACATTATATGAGAATCTTTGTTTTGGAAGTGGACTTCTCCTTTAAGTTTTTAAGCTCTGGAAATGCTGTTGTCATGTAAATAAACTGCTAAAACCACACAAAAAGTTTTCCATTTTTAGTTGAATAAAGGTCTTACAGGTTTAGAACGAGATGAGGGTGAGTAATTAATGACAGAATTTTCATTTTTGGGTGAACTATCCCTTTAATATGAGTGCGAGCAGAAGTTTTATAATGTTACTTTAAATGCACAAGCTTTTTGAATTTAAATGGATTCTGATTGCCTGTCCATGTTTTTTTTTTGCCCATTTATCAGCTGCGCTCTTAAAAAATAAATGTTCCAAAAGGTATTTTTCAAAGCGATGCAACTGAAGAACCATTACTAGTTGTTTCAATTATGAATGAAGCACGTTTTAGTGACCTGGTTGAATAAACGAGTCAATGAGTCACTCAAAAACAGTCACTTATTGTCATCATCGTCAACACTAATAATAACACACAAAAACACCATAATGTTTGGGCCTATAACTGATCAGATGGACACAAAACTTTAAATAATACTTTTGTTTACTCACCAAAGAACCACTGCAACCAGACGCCATTGAGTTAAACTCAGAAACTGGATCAGTCAGACTCCAGATGATATTTGAATTAGTTATATAAAAACTGTATTGTTGACCAATCAGATTTAAAGAGGCTAAAACAGATATAAACCAGCGTTTTTTTTTTTTTTTTTTTTTACATGAAATCAATTTTGCGCACCCCTGGTTTATGTTTTCATGCCTCGAAAACGCTGTTGTCATCCAAATGAACGGCTAAAATGCACAAAATTTTTTTTCATGTAGATACCCCCCTAAGCTTCCATTTGCCACAAACCTCTTTGCAACAACCAAAACCCTCTAGCATCATGGTGGCAAGTTTTGCATATAATTAACACTTCCCCTATCTGTAATAAATCATAATGGAGTTCAAAACGAAAGCTCATGAGGAGCTAGTTAATTTAGCATGTGTCAATCACAACGCAAAAGCATATAAGCGGGCTCTTACTTCACTCCAGTGACAATTCCTCCGGCATCTCGACATACCGCCTTCGTTTTTAATCTTAACTATCTTTAATTAAGGGAAGCTTGAGTTGAATCTCATGTTCGACCTCCTTTGTGGGCAGCGAGGTCAATTTGTTTACTCTTTCCAATCTGTTTGTGTTTACTACTGAAGGACTAGATTAGAACAGATAAATCAATGGAACGGAACTGTGCCAAAGTTGAGTTCTTAAACATTTGTTGATAGTAGTATTGGCACGATACCAAAATTTTGACTTCCATACATTACCGGACTAAAATATGATACTACTACTAAACCGATACTATGAAAAAAACATAGAACAACAGGAAAAGTAATTGAATAATAGATGATCCAAATGGAAATCATAGTTTTTTTAATCTATTAAAGCAAAGCATTTCATCCCCCCCTTTAAAAAAAAAAAATAATAATATAATAATAATAATCTCACGCCAGTGCCACTACACAGGATTATGGTGAACAACTACCGAGCCTACAGGTATGTAGAGATCTTTGCTACATTCGTAAATTAGCTTAAAGGATAAAGCCAAATCTTATTTCATGATATAGTAATTTTATTCCACAACAACAATTTATATCATGACATAGTCATTTGTTGTTATTTTATCTATTAATAATAAGAACCTAGATGCAAGTAACAAACTAAAGGACAACTACAATAAAACAAAGACACAAATGAAATAAAGAGGGTCCTATGAAATCTGTTAGATTGTTTCTCAAATTCTATTTAAATTTTTCTAGATTCTATTTTAATGGTTACATAAAAAAATATCAAAAAGCATGTCTGATTAATTGAAATCATGAAACTTGCAGAATTTAACAGCAATTTATTAAAAGTAAAAAAAAAATTACATGTTTTTGAGGTCCTATGAAATACGTTTTATTATTTTTATTATTTATTTTTTGTTTGTGAATCTCTGTTTTCCATTAATTTTCTGGATTTTATTTTAATCGTTTCATTACATTTTAATAATCAAAAGCATGTCTAATGAATTTCTAAAGGATAATTAGCTCTGATAAAGAATTCATTTATTATACTATTATATTATAATACTGTGTTGTGTATTTACAGTTTTCTGGTAAATAAATTCCGGTAAACATTTTTTTCTGGTAAATATTCCTTAAAAATTGTTTTAATAATATTTTTGTTATTAGTAGTAGTACTATCTTTACGTTAAGTAATATATTAATATATTTCTGACTTCCAAAATACATTCTTAAAGTACGGGTACTAGTAAAATGCGGAATCGTACCGTTTTTAAAAGCAGGGTATCGCAATACTTTTTAAGTACCGGTATATCATGCAACAGTAGTTGATAGTGACTACTGAATAGGGAAAAACTTGCGGGAACAACATGAGGTTGCTCATGCATGTGTGTGCATGAGAATGTAATTGTTTTGTCATTGATTATTGAGTGTTCGCTTACCAGAAGGCTAAAATCCCTAAGTCAAAAGTCAATGAGAGGATAAAATCCCAGCAGCCACTGCAAGCCCTGCAGTAGGGACCTTGGCGTTGAATCGAGCAGAGCGCATCGAGCCCTTTGAGGGCCCAGCCATTGTGTGTTCAGCTAATCACTTCACCTGAGCTTCTATTCAAACCTGAAGTCGGTGTGAATCCTTCAAAGCTTTGAAGAGCAACAACAGAAGAACGCCTGATGTTTTATGCATTTTCCTACTTGAAAGCAATATTCGCCTTTTTTCCTGAGGTGTTTTGTCGATAAAGCGCATGTTCAACAATTTCTCAGAATTTCACAGGAGGTTTGTTACCTCGAGAAAACTCATTAGAGAATGGGTGGGGCATTTGCAGAGTAGCAGAGTTGGAAATAATGGAAAATCTTAAAACATAAATTAGGTTTCTGACTTGCCATCCATACAGGTTGTACAACAGAAATTGGAAAATTCAAAAGATATGCCAGGACTGTGTATATCCAGAAGATGTATTATAGAACTGGTGTATCCTTACCAGAAGTTTCACAATATATCTACTAACAAAAATAGCTTCAAAGCAAGACACAACAGAAAAATAACTATATCAGCATCCACAACAATGGATAATATTGTTCTGCTTAAAGGGGTCATTGGATGCCCATTTTCCACAAGCTGATATGATTTAGGGTCTTAATGAAAAGTCTATAATATACTTTGGTTAAAAAAATCTCAATAGTAGTGTAAAACAACACCCTTTTTACCTTGCCAAAATCAGCACTGCAAAAGTCATCCTGTTCTGGTTGAGGTTGCTTTAAATATTAATGAGCTCTGCAGATTTGAATGTTCAGATCACACTGGTCGTACGCTGCACGGAAGAAAGGTTGAGGAAAACAGATGAATCATTGTAATTTAGGAACAGAATCATGTTGGTATTTGAATTGTGTTTGTGATCTTTAACAATCTGTTAAATTAAAATGATTTGTCATATTGGTGGTGACACATCTATTGCAACATGTTTAGCTTATCACAAATATTATAGGCTACTTTGCTTTTTCTACTTCTGATCGCAAGCGCAGCCATACCTTGGAGCGCTATGCACTTAGATTAGCAAGCAAGGTCCTGGCAGATCGCTAGGTTGGGTCCTCACAGATGAAAAAAAATGCATATAGGAATCGATAGACAGAATCAAAGTTTTAATTTTATAAGAAGTATTCGATTCTGGAATTGGATTCGATTTTCGATACCCAACCCTAACCACAACGCTGTAATTTTTGGGCCTATACCTAATCAGACGCAATCAATAATTAAAATAAGTTGTTTACTCACCAAAGAACCACTGCAACCAGATGCCATTGAGTTAAACTCATAAACTAGATCAGTCAGACTTCAGACGACATTTGAAGTATAGTTATTTGGAACAGTACTGTTGACCAATGAGGTTTAAAGATGGACTGAAACAGATATAAACCAAGCGTCAAAATGACATTTGTCACGGCTGTTTTGGACACAAGCAGATTTACATGAAAGAGATCATTTTATCGCTAAATCACATCTGGTTAGGATATGACGCCGGAGCCAGTAAAAAATAGGCCGCTTGCAAACACTGCCAAATTGCTAGATGAGGGCGAGTACAACCCTGCTGAAATGTTCCATCAGAATATATGACCGAAGGAGACATTTTTGCTTTCGCAGCAAAGGCGTCATCATTCACAGCACACGCGGCAGACAGCCCATAATAACCGCGTCACTGCTGATGATGATACAGAGGTCACTGTGGATTGGTCCTATAAGCGTGCACACACACACACATGCAAGGAGTCGAGACCTAGGGCAGGAGACAGTGTGTTAAGCAGATAGAAGTCTGGAAGACTGTCATTTTTCACCCTGTAATGGTCTGGAGTAAGTGCTGAAGTTCTGTGTGGCACAAAGAGAGAGAGAGCAAGACGAACACTCATAACTCATTCGCCTGACATACAACAAACGGCCACATGTGAAGAGCTGGAGCTTAAATTATGATTACGGAAGATAACACGCTTAAATCAATAATCTACAGAGGAAATTCAATTGAAATGTTTAACAGCTAAACACCGCAATTTTTCTAATTAAAATAAAAATACTTTTATTTATTGAATGGTTGTCTTGACACTGCTTTGTGGTTGCTAAGTGCTTGGAGTATTTTCCCAGCTAACAAAAATACACTAGATTTTAAATGTTTTTTTTTTTTTTTTTTAAAGAAGTCTCTTCTGCTCACCAAGCCTGTATTTATTTGATCCAAAGCACAGCAAAAACAATTTTGAAATATTTGTACTTTTTTTAAATAACTGTTTTCTATTTGAATACATTTTAAAATGTAACTTATTCCTGTGGCTCGATTTGAAAAAGGGAATATTAATTTTACAGATTAATTAAAAACCACTGTATGGATTCTTTATCATTATAGGGTAGATTTGTACATGCACTGCCAACACACATTAATGTTCAAACAACATGTAAAAGTGAACTTAGCATCCAATGACCCCTTTAAAATTAGTTGAGCACATTTTTTTTAGGATTCTTTGATGAATAGAAATATCATGCAGGCTTGGTAAAACTAAATTAATACTGTTCAAAAACTTTTAAATGGTAGTGTATGGTCTAAGAACATTTTGCTAATGTTCACTGAATGTTCAGAACAATAGTTTTTTAAATATTAATTTTACAAATATTAAGAGAACATTAAATTCTATTCTTTTGCAAACACAATGGGAATATTTTTTTCCTCTATTATATGAACACTAAGGGAACATTCCATTTTTCAGAATTTTGAAAACATTATCGAAGCATTACTTTTGAACTTTCTCTGAACATTCCGAAACGTGGTAACATTTTAAAAATGTTTTTAAAAATGTTCCATTAATAACTGAATGAACATTCTATTACTGGAAGAATGTTTGATGACAATGTTGCACCAAATGAAACAAGGTAAACCCCCTAAATATAGGTCTATGAAAAACTGGGATTTCTCACCTATTTTATACATCTGCCAGCCAAAAAATGTTACTTCTGGTGACTCAGACACTTAATAGCACACCTCTCCAACAAGCACAATTTGAGGTAGCCTGCCATTCATGTCTGTAGCATAAATTCTGCAAAATGAGTTACACACCTAAGTTTAATACTTAGGATTAGGGGTTTGTTTAAATCCCTAACCCTATGATCCATAATTTCAAAGTAACTATTTGAGCTTAACAGAATCATTTCCTGTCAGAGCCTACTTTGAGAAAGTCTGACTCAGGAAGTTCGTGCAGCGCCTAAAACTTATGAAGGTGACCCACAGGAAAGCTCTGAGGAAATAAAGAGCTTTATCCTTTCATTTATAGATCTAAGATTCATTTTTCATATAATTGCGGCGAGTCCCTCTCAGTCACGTTCACTCCTTCATGCATAAGCACACAAACACACGCGGCTCTCAATTGGAAGATATCAACTGTTGACAGATTTCATTTGCATTTAAATCAGAGTGAGGAAAATCAAGAGCTTTATTTCGGAATCAAAATCTGTCTGTCTGTCAGTACACCTCGGTTATCACATCCTGTGCCTCCTTCCTATGATTGAATGTGGGTTTCTCTCCCACACAGAAAATGGATTGAATTCGGAAGAAACTTTGGATAACGTTAGTTAATATGCAGCCAGGAGGCCAATCAGATTTGCAACTCAAGACTTGCATTTTTACTAGGATAATAAGAACGAAAGAATAACAAGAGCAAGAGAGAAAAAAGAAAGTTCAATTTTGACATTTTCTGAAGAAAAACATCGGCTGACTGCCAGTGTTTTGCTAGGCGTTTGGTTTGATGAGTTGCTATGATGTTCTAGAATTTTCTACTCAAAATTAATTAGCTACACTACTAGGTTTAACAATAGTTTTTGTATTTTCTAAGGCCACGTTGGTTTAAACACATATCTACTGCCAAAAACGATGAGAAAACAATCAAACGCCCTCACCTCAATGGTCTTCTTGTTTGAAAACTCGAGTCATTGTAGTGATTCGATTCGTTTTAAACGGATTGTTTCACATGTAGAGTTAAAACAACTGAATCACTCCAATGAATCATTTCGTTCAAAATGTTCATCTTGTTCTGTATATTGCGTTGAAAAATTTGATTCATTCTAGTAAATTGATTCGCTGGGAGTGTTCATATAAATTAAAAGATTCAAACAATGATTAACCGATTCTAGTCCTGTAATATCAGAGACGGGATTTTGGTAGCATTTATCTTTATTTTGAAGAGGAATATTAAAATACATTTATGTGTATTTTAGTTTCTTTTTTTTCTTTTAAACTCATTGCTATGTGCCAAAAAATGGTGGCTATCCCTGGTGGGTTCGGCCATTTGTGTTTTTATGGTTCTGGGTTCCAGTCTCATCCATCCAGCTATTTTTAGCTGTACAAAACAGCTTGTTTTGCTGCTTGATATTGCAAATTGGTGTGTCTTACCATATTCTTTTAATGTATTATCTTAATTATGAGCACACTGGTTTGTAGTGCAAACAGTTTTACAATTTACTGCATGTTGTTATTCTTGTTTTTTTTCCTATTGCGGATACTGAACTGGAAGTTTTACCCACAGGCTTCTGCATTATTTTAGATTTAAGGTATAAGCTACATTACAAATTATATCATGGGATAGTTATATCTAATGAAGAGTTCAGATGCAAAACCCCCTAAAAGCCATCTCAGTCAAAAATGAGATAATGATACTGAGTGAATGCTCTCAACACATATTATACGTCCATCATATACTTTTACTTCAAACTCGCTAAAAAAAACCCAGCCTCAGCCCAATCAGAAGTACCGGTATTTACATAGAAACCTATACATCAGAGCCTGACAAAAATGCATTTTTTAAAGAAAGATGTCAGATGGATTTAGAGACTTTTGCATCTGTTCTCTTCATTTTGTCCCTTTAAGTAACTTAAATGTAGTTAGCTAACTTTTGGCTTAGTAACTGAATGCTTTTTTTAAAAAGTGGTATAGCCTACTTTAGCATTTAGCTTTGTGAGCAGTTTCAACTGTTTTAAATTAGGTTTTTTAAAGCTACTCCAAGTTTCTTTGATATTCCAGTTTCTCCTTCACCTTGGTGCCATTTGCCAATTTTTAAGTCGCTATAAGTAAATCTGATTACTGTAAATACTCTCCTCAACAAACCACACAATAGGTTTCCGTCTGTAGCACAAATACACATCAATAGCTATTTACTGGTTAACACCAAAGCTGAAAACTATAATGATAACAATAAAGACAGGCTATTTCCCATCCAGCTTTAAAGAGCTTGAGCATTTAAAGCAGCAGGCAACATAATTGGAGCGTGTGCTTATAATGCACAGAACATTATTGTGGATGCTGTTGTTGTCATTATCTTTATAGCAATCGTTTTGGTGTGAAAGGGCCTTTAGGCTTTTAAACCAATACCTCTAAGTTATATTGATGTTTGACTTAGCAAGCACTGTTAAATAAGCATAGGATCTGAAAAAGAAGGAGAAAAAAAGTATGAGGAGACAAAGAAAAAGGTGAAATGGAGTGATGTGATTGATAGGGGGAGGGCATGATCACAAAAAGGAGCGACACTTGGAGAGATTGAGTGATGAAGAAAAAGGCACTTGAAGAGAGTTTGAAGGAGAAAGGAAAAGGGACATTTAAAAGCCCTTTATTTAAGAATTCAGCAGAACAAAGAGTCAGAAGAACACACAAACTGGACACTTCTTAAAAATAAAAGTTTTATTAACATGTAAAATCTTACACCAGCAGTCATCATGGTTTCATTTTGGACCATGTCACATTATTTTTAAAGCCTCTTGGCCCTTTTTTCCCCCCATCAGTCCATTTTTTTTTTCTTAGCAGTTTATCACTCATGCCGTGATTTGTCCAAAAGTAATCACCGTCTTGTTCCTTAAGCGCACAAATTCGAAAGATTCAAATAAAACAATCAACGTTCATGCACATTCATTTTGCAGTATGAAATATCACAAGTGTTTGGGGCTGTAACAGTTTAACCCGATTAATGCTTTGATTTACTAAGTTAAGTTTTACAAATGTAGTACATCAGTTCATATTCACCACTACAGCAGCATTACTAAGATGAGAGAACTTACCCGATTACTAAGACACACTGATAAGATGCACCTGTTGGTTGAGATTACTTCAAGGGTTTATTCATTTATTGATTTCAACTAGTTTAGTTCCTTAACTTGAGGTAACACAATCTGCACAGTGTTTTTTTCTTCTTCTGGGGATTCACATTTAAATAAAATTGGAAATAAACGAGATAATCATTTTGCATAAACCATTTAAGTAAACTCAGTTTAGTACTTGTGGAAACAAAGATAAGTACTCAGTCTTTGTACCATATAAAAAAATTAAATTTGCCAAATACAGTACAATTACAGTGAATACTGTAGATCAAAATGGACGCTCACAGACTGGGAAATGGTATCAAAGTACAGAAGGTAGCAATAACAACCAAAACTATTTTAAAAATAATTCATAAAAATAACACATACATACAATAATAAATATATTTCTTCGTTCTCAGCAAAGCACATCGTAATTATTCCACCAATGCGAATATCGCTTTACAGGTGCTGGATAAAAGCTTTTCTTCGATTTTTAAGTAGTACTCATCAAAAATCCAAGACAAGAATACTAACTGCAGATACAAAGATGCCAGCACTCATCAGGTTTACCAAGACAAAGAGATTACTAAACGAGCATTTGTCATAAATACAGAGATTATTCATCAAAGGTACTAAGAAATGAGCATGTGATCTCGCCGCAGTAAGAAGTGCGAGATACTCGTTGAAGTTACTAAGATTAGTCTACTCTCATTGTAAATACTAAGATCAGGTTACCCATGAGGGAAACTGATATAAAATACTCAGAATCAAAAGAAGGAATACCCATATAAACAGTACGATATGTGAGCGCTCACGCGCTCGGTTGGAATACTAAGATATCGGTGACTGATGGCGTGACGTGTTTTAAATGCATAGAGACACATGGAGTCATTCACTGTCCTGCGACAAACTCCATTACTAAGATAACACTGGAACTGTAAACAGAACAAATACGCCGCTCTCTTTCTCATGACATCTTCATTGTGCTTTTGAATCGCCCTCAAGGGCGACTGTAGCCTATTGTGTTTGTAATACTCCAGGTAAAGATGTCACAACCCCACCTCACATGGTCTGATATGAACTCACAGTTAAAATAGATCATTGTTACTAAGAACCTGAAATGCAGTCAGGTAAACTTGAACTCTTGGTAAGAGTATTTTTTTAACACCCTGAGCACTCTCGGACCATATGGTGTTTGGGTTTCACCAACATTTCTCCAAATTGAACGGGACGCAAAATTAAATTTACATTTAACCACGTAAAATAAAAATTGCATTACAGACCGCCAAAGTGCATCATGGTTCAACAGGTTATAAAGTACAATAATTAAAGATTGTAGTATACTTTAGTGCATTGATGCCTTTCATAAAGCATTATTACTCACTGCGATCAGAATTGAAGCCCGCTTGGAAAAGGAGCCAAAAACTCTTCACAATAAATCTCTAAAACATTACTGCTACTGGTAATCATAATTTGAATACTGAAAATTTGAGGCTTAAATCTCCTGTACTGGAAGATCCACTGATTAATGTGAATTGTCATCCCATGTCTAGGATTCTCTGCGTTGTTTTAGCACCCGAGACACTATAGGAATTACGCAAATCAGGTAATGATCAAAAATCTGTGCTGAATGGAATTTTCTCAATGCAATTTCTGATCAATTTCTGAGTGCTAGACGAGTGATTAAACTGAACTATGGGTGCTTATAGTGAGGGATTTTTTTTTGCTAAAATGTGAATTCACCCATCAGTTTTTCTCTTTTTTTGGCAGATTATAGTTTTAAAATTTTGAGGCTTAAAAAGTTCACATACTGTACACACAATATACACACACAGTGAAAACATCTCTAGTGTAATCTTCAAAGACAAAACACTGTTGTAGCAAAATCCTTTCCAGAATAATGAAAAAGTACCTAAAAAGATGTCTGAGGTGAGCACAGGTTGTGGAGATCAATTTCTAAAAATAAATTACATGAGAAGGAAAAAGCATCAAAAATCAGTAACTTGTATGAATGTCAGGAACAAACGAGGACAAATTAGTAAGGCGTTAGTAAAGCTAATCTAAATCACTTTAACATTCAATTCTCTACAAAAAGTTAGACAAAAGTTATTTATTTCGCTAAACAGTTTAGGTATGTCCTCATCTAATTCTTCAATCAATGATTGGTATTTTAAACCTGCAGATTGACGGTCGGAATTGGTACTTTCAACAGCTGGCTATGTAAATGTCGGAGGACTTTAAAACTGCGGCGAGCTGAACGAATTTGAAAGAGCCCGTGTAAGAACGCGTTTTTGCTTTTAAATACGCGAAAAACAGCGCAGGGACATGGAAAAGAGTCGCGTTTTAAAATTTAAACGTAACACTTACACCCCAATTTTTTTTTCTTTGTGAAACGGTAATCTACCACGGCATGCGCCCACTGCTTTTCATCACAGTCAGACGGACTACTGTTAGGTAGGCAAAGTAAAACCTACATTATTTGTGAAGCAACATGTTAAAATTATCAGGTGCTTAGTGTAACATTTAGCCTATAAAAACGTGATTTTAGTAACTTATATGACTGAGATGGAAACTTGCCTCAGACTACGCAGCTTTGTCAGTTTGTACAGTTTATCAAAGCTATTTAATGTATTTCATAACAAATTAGGTCCTTCTTTAATCTTTGATTGACTGGCACATGGTAACAGTCAAAAGTTTTTGAACAGTAAGTTAAGAGTTTTAATGTTTTTTTTAAAGAATTGTCTTCTGCTTACCAAGCCTGCATTTATTTGATCCAAATAATACTAAAATATAAATAATACAAATAATTGTATTTAGTAAGGATGCTTTAGATAGATCAAAAGTGATGATAAAGACATTTATAATGTTACAAAAGATTTCTATTTCAGATAAATGCTTTTTATTTATTAAAGAACCCTGAAAAAAATGCTACTGTACTCTTTTCAACATAATAATAATAATAATAATAATAATAATAATACATGTTTTTTAAACTGCAAATCAGAATTAGAATGATTTCTGAAGGATCATGTGACTGGAGTAATGATGCTAAAAATTCAGCTTTGAAATCACAGGAATAAACTACATTTTAAAATATATTCAAATAGAAAACAGTTGTTTTAGATGTTAGTGGTTTTGCCGTACTTTGGACCAAATCAATGCAGGCTTGGTAAAAAATCTTAATGTTCAAAAACCTTTGACTGGTAGTGTATAAAATGTCTAATGACAGAGTAATGCAGAGTAATTAAAGTAGGTATATTAACAAAGATTATTCTAACTTTTGTCTTATTTAAACCAGACTATTAAGAAATTAAAAATGTTGACAAATAGTCAATATGAAGCCCTATGCTCATTATTTTTATGTTATTAAATTGTGTTGATCATTTGAACCCTGTTAATGGATTCAATGCTAAACTTTTGAAAGTTTTAATGTAAGTATGCCATAACGTGCAGTATGTGCAGATGCGTTCCGCTGGTGCACAGACATAGGGAGCGTACTGTATGATGTTTTGTTTTTAAACCTATGGAGAATATAAGAACATGTTCTTGCAGCTTTTTGGCATATTCCCATAGGACTGCATCCGCAGACCTAGTAGAGGAATGTTGTGGGAAGGTTACAGGAAGATTTCCACAGTGTTCGCATGAATGCAGCTGTGGGAGTTGCTCAAGTTGAGTTTGCATAGCAATAGGGGAAGTTTTACACGAACGTTGCTGCAGTGTTTTGGGGAACGTTTGGATAACCTCTGCTGCAAACCTAAGGGAGCCCTAGTTTTACACTTTCTCCGTTGAGCTTAAAATTAATTGGTTGCATAGCACAAGGGGAGGCTCTAGTGTACTTACAGTGCCAAAAGTGCTAACGCTATTGGAGCGCTGGGAAAACGTATGTCAAGGTGCTGAGCGGTCAATGTGCGAGCAATTGGGGAGCGTTTCTTTAATGTTGTTATATCATTAAGGAAGCACTTGTAAAACTGTGCGAGTCCTCTGGGTGCCGCCTTCTTGTGAGAAATCTGTTAGGTGTGAATTTATGGACGGTTGGAGGAAACAGCCTCCAGCTAACAGTGAGAAAAATAAGTTATTTTCTAGGGGCGCATGTTTGAAGATGTTCTGCAGTCTTTGTCTTCCTCAAGCTTGCACCTTTTGTCTGGTAATGACTTATTGCACTCAATCATTAGCATGCATTCATTGAATGTGATTGTATTACTTGTGAGATGTAATTAATTTTTGTGAGATGTAATTAATTTTTTTAAGCTGTATGGTTTCCAACAAATGAGGTATTGTTTTTTTTTTTTCAGAGGGTGGTATCATAAAAACAGTGGATGCATTTTAAAACTGTTTTGCAGCATTCTCTCTTTGATATTCGTAAAGAGTTACATGTATAGTGGGTATGTTATATTGTGTTCGCTTTGGGCTGATCGTCGTTATTGTTGTTGGCAGGTGACTGTTTGTTGCTGCGCTCAGTCCCGCCCCTTGACGTCTCCTGCAGGAAGAGGCGTGGCTTACAAAGGGACAGAAGTATTCTTCGATATTCTCTGCGGAAGTTCTGATTGAGCAGTCCGTACACTACTGCGTTCAGACAGGAGTTGAAATATGCCATGAAATAACTCACCACAAACAGCCAATCAGGGACCATGGGCGCCACACGGGGCGGGTCCACCGCTACAGCCAGGCCAATCAGATTCAGCGGCGCCCAGCAGACGGCGAACAGCACAAAGACGACGAACATGGTCAGGAAGTGGCGCAGCTCGCTCGGGCGGAGGCGTGGCCTGACGTCGGTTGTGACCCGCCTCCTCACGCGGAGCACCAGCACCCAAATCCTCAGATAGCAGAACGTAACTACTGCGATAGGAAGCAGGAAATGCACGGTCACCACTGCGATGGTGTAGCCAGCGCTTGTCGTTTGACTAAATGTGCATGAGTAAACGCGAGGGTCGTACGTCAACGACCCCAGCGCCAGGTTCGGAAGAATGGCGATGGCGGTGAGCACCCAGACTAATGTCAGCAGCACCAGGGTTCCGGTACGGCCGTAGATTTTCTCATAGGTGTTGGCCTGGCAGATGAAACAGTAGCGGTTGATGGCGATGGCGGTGATGTTGAAGATGGAGCCGATGACGCTCGCTCCCATCAGGAAGCCGCTGACCTTACACTCCATCTCCCCAGGCAACCAGCCCGCATGCAGCATGGCGTGCAAGACCAGAGGGTACGGATAGCAAACCACCAGGAGATCGGCGAAAGCCAGGCTCACTACAAACGCATTACCTACAGCACACACACACATAAACAGAAAGAATTAAAATACAAGGCTTTAGTTATGGCATTAGAGTCAAGTGAACTGTTTTGTTATGTTCACATCATGTCAGAATTACTATATTTACCAGTTCTTAAATTGTAAAAACTACCAACCTTCACTTACTTGATCATAACATTACATAAAAACCAGCAAATTAGAAACAGCTACAACAGTAAGATGTAGTCAGGGAAAGACACTTCTGTTCAAAGGTTTGGGATCAGTAAGGTTTTTTTTTTTTTTTTTTTTTTTTTAAATAATTCTGAAATAAGTCTCTAATGCTCACCAAGGCTGCATTTAATCAAAAACACATTATAAGCCGTTATTGTGTGAAATATTATCACAGTTTAAAAAGCTGTATATTTTAAAATTTCATTCATTCTTGTGAAAGCTGAATTATTATTTTTGTAAAAACAGCAGTTTTTTTTCCGCATTCTTCAATGATTAAAAAGCAAAAGCCAAAAATGTCTTCACAGTCTCCTTTGATCAATTTAATGCATCTTCACTGAATAAAAGTATTAAAATCTTTCCAAAAAAAAAAAAAAAACCCTAGCTATACCATTTTAAATGTAATTTTAATAATTAAAATAATTTATATAAAAATGTATCGTTTTTTTAATATATAATTATAATTATATATAACCTTTATTTTTAATATAAAAATAAAAAAAAAAAAATGCTTTCAGATTGTTAGTACTTTGTTAGTACTATCTAATTTTTTTAAGAAAACATAATGGTCAATAAATGTATTTAATAAAGCAATAAGCCCCAAGAAGCCATGGTTTACAGTGAAGTTATAACACCTAAAGGGCATTGTTAGGCACAGCGCGAAGCTGAGCAATATACGGGGCTTATTGCTTTTATAAAATGGTTATTCCATATAAGTAGTAAGGTTTTACAAAATAAAACCAAGCAAATAAAGTGAAATAGTATCAATAAAAAATATTATTCTTCCGCCAAACAATGTAGTTCCTCAGAAGCAGCTGTGGTTGCAACAAAGTGGTTGCCGAGCAACACACAGATGCAAACAAAGGTGTATGTCTGTAGTGTAATTTACAACAGTTTAGAACGCGGCTCAACCAATCAGAATCAAGGATAGGAACTATTAGTTTTCTAAGTATTAATTAAATATTTTCCTATTTTCCATATTTTTCAGCAAAGCTTTTAGTATTTGCACAAATTTTAGAGCCCGTCCACACAAAGCCAGAGTTTTCTCTATTCTATCTTTTTATTTCCTCGTTCTAAAACAAAAATTTCAGAGACACGGCTTTCTGCATACACACAAAATCACTGAAACTGACTGAAAACAATGCAGTATACATGCCAGACCAGTATTTGGCACTGTAATTCTGCCACAGAGAGGCACTTAAAACAGAGAAGAAGACTTGGAGGATGCACATAAACCTTATATACCTTTTATACAAACCCAACACAAAAACAACACGAAAATGGAACAATACATGTATGACGCTATTTATTAATGTGTTAATGTTAGTTAATAAAAACACAGTTGTTCATTGTTTATTTGTTGTTGTTGCTGTTACGTAACATAGCAGTGTCTGACTAGGGTCGAGACGTGGGGTGATGACATCATCGTTTCACAAAATTTATGAATTGCCTGTACACACGGAAACAGAAGGGTGCCATTTTCAGATTTATCCACTCTGGGATAAAAAAAAATCCTCCGATTTAAAAAAATTAAGCATATAGCGTTAGTTCTGGCAGGTCACGTGAGTCAAGCTTGCATCAGCTGACTCTCAGCTGAACACATCTACTTATAGGAATACGACACCTATCATGACATTCCTATATAAGCTCAATTCAGTATTATTCGGCAGCTTTGTCGCTTGCTCAAGAGCAAAAACACCCTCCTCCATCCCCAACTCCTCCTTTGCCACAATCAGGACTTGGCTTCTGATAGGGCAGCCATGGCCTAATGGTTAGGGAGTCGGGCTTGTAACCAAAAGGTTGCGGGTTCCCCCAACTGCTCACCGGGTGCCGCAGCAATAGCAATATGGCTGCCCACTGCTCCGGGTGTGTGTTCACGGTGTGTGCGTGTTTGTTCACTACTCACTACTGTGTGTGTGCACTTGGATGGGTTAAACCCACGTCACGTCCTTTCCTTTCCTTTCCTTCCTTTCCTAATACTCCTCATTGAATCAGACTCCTTTTATCTGAATAATGTCTTACACTTAAATATCATTAAGTACATTAATGATATCTGCTTGTTCTGTTCTGTTTACCCTGGGGGGTTATTATTGCTGCTCTCCCTGCTTATTCATGACATGCTGCATGGATGGGCAGGGAATTTTTTTGCCCGGAACAGAACCAATCAAAGAAAAGAAAATATATTTGAAGAGTTCAGATGCAAAAGCCTCTAAATCCATCTGACGTATTTCTTCAAAATGAGCATTTCTTTCTGGCTATACTTTGTATAGGTTTCTATTTAAGTACTGGTACTTCTGATTGGGCTGAGGCTGGAATTTAGCGAGTTTGAAGTAAAAGTATTTGATGGACATATACTATGTGTCAGGAGCATTCACTCAGTATCATTATCTCGTTTTTGACCGAGATGGCTTTTAGCTGGTTTTGCATCTGAACTCTTCATTTGATGTTTAATACATAACTGTGTAAAACAAGATTTTATACCAGTAACTGTGGACAGGGCTTCTCAGTGTGATGCCACCAAGTCATCGACTTCATATAGAAGAGATGAAACCTGACAAATGGTATAAGGTTCTTCAGATTTACCAAAAAAAGTTTTTCCCATAAATCATAGCACTGGTGCATCATTTATCTGCCTCAAGAAATAAATAAAAATTAACAGTTTTTTTTACACACATTTTTATAAATGTTCGTAGAGTAGAAAACTCAAAAGCACAAGAAAGAACTTCAATACCTGAACTGTAGTGGACATATTGCGTGTCTGGGAATATGGGAGCATTTGTTTGTGTGTGCATGTGAGAGTGTGTAGGACAGGCTTAGGTGCTGTAGTATTTTGACTCTAAGGTTCACACAAAGTTCAGATCCATTAGATTAAGTATAGTGACTGTGACACTGAGTTCTCCTCTACTATGCTTGTTTGTGCATGTTTGCTTAGTTTACCAGTCAGTCTCTCGCATACATGTGTTATGTGCTGGTTTTTTGAGAGTTGAGATTCCTCTTCGGATTGAGTTGTATTAGCATTTATACCACAGATGGAGTTCATATGGAGTTCAACACAGTACTGTACTCACACACACTTATACGCCTAAACCGATGCATTACAGAACTCAAATAGGTTTTGAAATGGATAAATGCATTCAGTGAATATCGATTGAATGCATCTGGGAAAAAGCGTCCATATAGATCATTTTAGGTTAATATTCTATATCATACCTCATACACATGACTAATGCTTCATTCACACTGATTTTATTGCTGGAGGTCAGCAGGTCGCTAGTAGCCATTCCTCTTGCTCCAATACATTGGTATAGATATTGCAGCAGTGCATTATATCTTGAGCATGATGAATAACTATTAATGGATGCTTAGAAAGGCACTTTCTGACACTGTTTTAATTCTTATTTGTGTAAATGTAAACTGTGGGATACACCCACATTGCATTGCATGGTCACTGTCACTTATGTTTCCAGAAATGGAAAAATTTGGGGTCATAGCAAATTGCTGTCAACTTTCACAGCTGCCCATTCTTCTCATCTCACCCCTCCCTCTTCTTCTCCATTTTGTCTTTCTCATTTGGATCCGTCAATGTCTGCTATCTTTCTCCCGCTCTGTGTCAATATCTCTCACCGTATCTGATTTCTGATCCATGTCTTTTTCTCTCACTTATTACAATTCAATTCGCCTTCGTCCTCTCTCACAACAAGATTAACAGGCAAGAGGAAGAAAGCAGCTGGACTTTTAAATGTTTTAATTGGAACGTCAAAAGCTTTCTGGGAGAGAAATTTGGTCTAATCTCTTGTTCAGAAACTGGGCCAGAATGTATGCTTGAACCTGAAAACAGAATTTAGCTTGACAGAGATGCCTAAGCAAAGAAACAAATAAAAATCAGCTTTAGTAGAGCACCATACACACACACACACACGCTTACGCTCATTACCTCAGTGATTCTGGCGCATACTGATGTGAGGAAGAGGGTGTGAGGAATAAGTGTTCAGGAGATGAATAGTGTGCCAGATACACAGATGCTTCCAGCGGGATTCTAGTCTTTGACATTTGGAACAACATTTAGTTTGTTTGCTAAACAGATGAATTTTTGAACTGCTGCCTTCACACCCAAAAACACATTGGCCCATGCTTTCAAATGACTGTACCACTTACCTATTACATCAGATACACCAAATTTCATTTCCTGGGGAATGCATGAGCTGTACATCTTCAATGCAAAGTGGCTTTGGATAGAAGTGTATGCTGAATGCATAAATGAAATGGAAAGTGCTTTTCGTGATTTAACAGACAAAAAATATCTGGTATCTGGTCTATTGCATTTCCCTACTTCAGAAACATTCCCAGTATAGGATGCTAATAGGGATTAGAAAGGAGGACAAGCAGAGAAAATAAAGTTTTAAAGCACCCCAAGAAACATAGAGAGATGCAAGTGAATTGGTAAGAGAAACGAGAGATTCCAAGTGTATTCCAGTGGAAAAATTCATGGGATTTTGTTTAAATTAAATTGGTTGACCAGATCTGCACTGTCTGTGGTGTGTTTCACATTGCAAGAGCAGAGCAAAATGAAAAAGCACAGAACCCAGAACGCAGCTACAGCAGAAGCTCCCGTGATATCAGAGTCACATTAAAAATGACAAGCTTTACAATATTTTACAATAATCCATCTCTCATCCATATAATGCAATTTGGACTGGTCCCTCAAAGCTGGCACTTCAAAAACTACCCATAATCTAGAGGAAACAAGACTCTCATGTTGATACAATTTCTGCTGATTTACCTAATAATACCTTGAAGATGCTGTAATCAAAACAAATGAAGATTTTTCAAATATATGTATCAGCTTTAATGCACTTTTCATATAACAAAAGCAGTCAAATCTGAGAAGCCAAAATTCCCTTTATCTTTTGACATATAAGAGGTCATTGTACTAAAAAAAACATCCTGTAAGTTTCAGAACTCAAAACTTTGTCGTTAGTATAAAAACAGCTTATATTGAAGGCAGTCTGCCAAAATGACAGCTCTATGATGTAATAGGCAGATAAGCACCACCTCCTCAGAAGAAGACTGAAATTGCTGCCTGTTTAGCCACGTCCGCTGTTCAAACACAGTGTTTACTAAAGAGGCAAACGCGCAGATCTGCACAAAAACCAAACAATAAAAATCGGTGACTCTATGATGTAATAGGTGGATAAGCACCGCCTCCTCAGAAGATGATTGACATCGCTGCCTGTTTAGCCCCACCCACCGATTCGCACACAGCATTTACCAGAGAGGCGAGCATGCAGATCTACGCAGAAACCAAGTGATAAAGATTGGTGTAATTGGTGACTCTATGATGTAATAGGTAGATAAGCACCGCCTCCTCAGAAGAAGACTGACATTGCTACCTGTTTAGCCCTGCCCGCCAATTCGCATATAGTGTTTACCAGAGAGGCGAGCATGCAGATCTATGCAGAAACCAAACGATAAAGTTTTGGTGTAATTAGTGACTCTATGATGTAATAGGGAGATAAGCACCGCCTCCTCAGAAGAAGACTGACATCGCTTGCTGCCTGTTTAGCCCCGCCCATCGATTTGCACACAGTGTTTACCAGAAAGGCGAGTAACGAATTTTACTTTTTACTCGGTCCTTTGTTTACTTAATGTTATCGCGGATTTGTTTACAATTACCCATAGTGTCAGTGACGCAATGCTCGTTACTTTCAGTAACCAGAGCGACACAACTCAACGCAGGATTTTCAAAAAGACTGAAACTAAAAGACGATGCTGTGCCGACAGTGTGCCGACAAAATCTAAATCACAGTGGCGTCCATCTATGAGGAATGAATGTACACTGTAAGCCAATCACAGCAGTGGGTGTTTACTTCCAAGTCTACAATCTGCCATGCTTATTCAAACAGAACGCTCTTCTGAGAGGGGTTAAAAACAGGACAGAAAATAGCCTATTACTTCAAAATGCTGTTTTTTTGATGTAAAAATCTTGATAACATTATAAGTGGACCTCAGAGAACAGTACTAACACAACAAATAGTTAAAAAAAAACCTGGCTCATATAAAAACAGAAATTATGTCTTTGTGGTGTTTTTTCGGTTATTTAATGGATAGTACAAGAATTCTTCATCTTATAAATGGCTGTCGAAAGAAAATACTACATCACATCATATTTTGTGAGAAAGTGTGACTTGCTCCAGCAAAGCAGGCGCTATTTTTGGACTCGGCACCCGAAAACTGGTAAGAAACAAATATTGGACTTCATTCAGCAAATATGATGCAGGCCAGTGTTATTTTTCTAAAAAATCTCTGTTGTGTTTCACAGAATAAAGAAAGTCATATACAACTGGAATGGCATGAGGGTAAATAATCGATAAGAGACTTTTCAGTATCCCTTTGACTATTTAAGTCACAGAAACTTTTACATGATATCAAATTTTAAATGTCAAATACTGGAAATGGAAAATGGGTTGACCTGAGTAAAAGTTAAAATATATGGTCTGTTCAGGATGAAATGGAAGGTACATTCAACTAAATAAAAGCACAACTGATGCACAAGAGCGATTCAAGCCTATTATTTAATAAACAGGTCGCATGAACATACAATAAAAAATCTAGAAACCCAGTATCATGGTCTGGTTCACCACTAGCCCAAATGTCAAGCTACACCAATGAGTCTCATTACTGCTTCAACTCCTTCAACTAGACACCATTGAGATTAAAAATGAGATTCTTCTCCTGAGAAAATGACCATTTAATCTTGTTTCAGGAAAGAGCTCAACAATGTCTCAAACCGCGGTCAGATTTGCACAGGTAGCCTAACAGCTAATTTCATTTCGCTCCATGCAGAAAATTCAAAGAGGAAGGGGATATTTAAATGAGACTCACATGAGAACTCCATTAGAGCCACCTCCAAGCATTAAAAGTTTCCTCCGGGTGTCTCTCTTACACACATAAGCACTCACAAAGGCTTTAATTAAAAACAGCATAACAGACAATGCTTGCACACACACACACAACCAATAATGACGGCAACGAAGGGTAGTGCTTAGTCAACATGAATGTTAATTAAATCTCTAATGACCCCAAACTAACGAGGACTTCACTAACACAATCACTATTTCATAGGGTAAAAACACACATGAAGGGTTCTACCACGGTCACATCTCTCTCTTGGCTACCTAACTGGGTGTGTGTGTGTGCATAAGATAAATGAACGCAGGTCTAAAGCACTTCCTGTCGTAGCAGCTCCGCAGGCAATGTCCTCGGGGACTTTGTAATCTCACTTGGCACCAATAACCCTGTATCTGAGGAAATTTTAGTGGGTGTGTGTATAAAGGAGCGGCTTTGTTGGGTGATCAAACGGCTTTGTATAAAATAGCCACACACACCCCCACGTTCATGTCGAAAACGCTACATTTTTCTTTGTCAGCTACGGATCGCGTTTCACTGCGCGTCGCTGACGTGGCCGGTCTCCGTTGACACTGATGCTGTTTTTGACTGACCTCTGCAGCCTGTGTTCCATTCCAAACTTTCTATGCTTTTCAGACGTACCAATCACTTTTACAGCTCTTAAACTCTGACCTCTTACTTTTCCATCGAAATGACAAAGAGCCACCTCTCACTGCAGATTTTACAAGATTGCTAGGTAGTGTGCAAGTTTGCACAGCAAAAAGTGACAAGAGGCCGTGACACACCAAGTCGTCTGTCAGCTGGTGGAGAACACCGGGCCCTCGCTGAGCATCTGTCAACTCAGTTTTAGGGTGTGTTCTGCGCCGTTGGCACTAGTTGGACCCCGTTGGTGGCTTTTTTGGCCAATTGAGCATGTTGAACTGGTGTCAGGCAGTCCGTGAGATGGATTAGTCTGATTGGCTTTTCAGCTTTGTGAACCAGTGCGTGAGAAGAAAAGCAAAAGTGATGAAAGCGAAACACAAAAATGACTGTTTTAATGTAACATAATGCGCATTCCAATGTGCATTTATTTTAAACGACACGGCCGTCTAGACTTATATTCAAAATGGTAAGCAAGAGCTGCTTTGGTTATGGTTTGTTTATCCACACTCATAATTTCGGTTTCACTTTTTGAGTGATTCATTTAGACTATTACCACCTTATGATACCCCATTAAAAAAGTAATGATTTAAAATGCATTTATTTTATACTAAGTACAGTTAAAGTCTATTAACATATTTACTGACATATCGCTCAAGACTTACTGATATAAAAATTGTAATTAAACTTTATTTGGAGTACTACTTGTGCCCAATGCACATTTCTTAATATAATGTCTAAACTATGTTTTAATGTCACTACTGATGAGGACTATGGACTATGATATTTAAACAATATCTGTCTTTGCAAAATATTTAAAGTGTACCTACAGCATACTTGCAATAGTTCCACTTTAGCACAATCAAATATACTTCAGTATATCTTTAGTTGGATTTCAACACTACTTCTGCACAATTAAAATACACAAGTACAAAATTAGTTGTTCCATTTTAGCAGACTTTAAATATACCAGTTTAGTATACTAAAATTACAATTGCAGGGTATTTTTAAGTACACAATATGTAAATGTATTTGTAGTGTACTTAGCATGAAATAAATGTTTTAAATGCATTTTAGTATATGTGACCCTGGACCACAAAACCAGTCATTAGGGTCAGTTTTTTGAAATTAAGATTTAGACGTCATTTAAAAAGCTGAATAAATAAGATTTCCATTGATGTATGGTTTGTTAGGATAGGACAATATTTTGCAGAGATACAACTATTTGAAAATCTGGAATCTGAGGGTGCAAAAAAATCAAAATATTGAGAAAATTGCCTTTAAAATTGTCCAAATGAAGTTCTTATGCATATTACTAATTAAGTTTTGATATATTTATGGTAGGAAATTTACAAAATATCTTCATGGAACATGATCTTTACTTAATATCCTAATGATTTTTGGCATTAAAGAAAAATCGATAATTTTGACCCATACAATGCATTTTTTGGCTATTGCTACAAATATACATGTGCTACCTAAGACTGGTTTTGTGGTCCAGGGTCACATATTTATTTTTCACTAGGGTAATTATTTCCTCTCAGCTGTATGTGACAGTTGGCCATTGACTGTAGTCTTTTCGATGTGTTCAAGTGCAACTTTGTAGCCTAGATGCAACACACAGGAGTTGTCCTGCATTGAAAATATTTTGGCAGCCACCAAAATGAATCTTTGTCCGGCCGAAGCTTTATTTTATCATTTAATGTGATTACTGGGTGATGTAGATGACTGCTGTGTTTGTGATGGTGATATGGAGTGCATGTTGATGACTGCAGGAGAGAACGCCTTTGTATTCACACTGTTTTATTACCTCATTACTTTGATCAAACTTCTCACTTCACCTTCTTTGCCTTTGTATAAAATGTCCTTCTTCAAAAAAAGAAACATTATGATGATCTTACGTAGATTTGCTTTTCAGATGAATCATAAATCAGATTTTGGCAGCAAGTGAATAAAGGCTAGTTAGTTTAACATAGCATCAAAGCAACTTTTTTTTTGCTCCAAAATTAACTATATTTGACCCTGGACCACACAACCAGTCATATTTGAAAACTGAAAACTGAATACATTTCCATTGATGTATGGTTTGTTAGGACAGGACAATATTTGGTTGAGATACATCTATTTGAAAATCTGTAACCTGAGGGTGCAAAAAAAATCTAAATATTAAGAAAATCACTTTTAAAGTTGTTCAAATGAAGTTTTTAGCAATGCATATTACTAAACAGAAATTAAGTTTTGATATATTTGCAGTAGGAAATTTACAAAATATCTTCATGGAACATGATCTTTACTCAATATCCTAATGATTTTTGGCATTAAAAAAAAAATCGATAATTTTGACCCATACAATATATTTTTGGCTATTCCTACAAATATACCCGTGCTACTTAAGCCTGGTTCTGTGGTCCAGGGTCACGTATAACATCAGTTGAGTGTTTAAAATAACCTCCCTCTGTATTCCAATGTGACTAATTATCATAGAATGAGACAAAATTACATTATTTCACAGAAATACCAGGAAAAATACCAAGGAAAACCTTCCAGGATTTTTCTCCATATAGTGGACCTCAATGGTGACCAATGGGTTGAAGGTCCAGTTTCAATTTAGCTTCAAAGGGCTCTACATGATCCCGAACGATTGGTCATTTTCTAAAAAAAAAAAAAAAGAAAACTTTTGCATTTGTCTATGACTTCACACATTATGTAATTATTTTGGAAAGGTCACGTGTTGTCACTTCTCCATCTCATTTTCTCTTTAAAAATCCAAATTTGCCCGACATTGTTGTTTTACCTTTTTTGTAAAGGGCGTCTGAGCTTCTTTGCACGTTCACTTTGTTAACACTAGGTCAGAACTTCCACCTACATCACGCATGACCTTCATGTAATGCGTGAAGTCGAGCTAGTGCAAGACAAGCATTTGTGGTAAAAAAGTATAGAAATTTTATTTTTTTTAGAAAATGACCAATCATTTTGCTACATAAGACCCTTGTTTCTCAGCTGTGATCGTTTAGAGCCCTTTAAAGCTGCACTGAAACTGCAGTTTGGACCTTCAACCCTTTGGCCACGATTGAAGTCCACTAAATGGAGAAAAATCCTGGAATGTTTTCCTCAAAAACCTTAATTTCTTTTCGACTGGAGAAAGAAAGACATGAACATTTTGGTTGACATTACTTGGTTGACAAATTATCAGGAAATTATCAGGAACTGGGCTACTTTCATGTCCGCTGGTTGAAGCAACCCCAATAACGTAAAATTTAGCCCCTGGAACGCTAATTTTACCACCAAAAACCCCACCAAAAAAAACGTGTATTTTACCCCTACAGCACGATTTTTATTGGGGGACCCCCCTCAAAATGCAATTGGGCAACATTTGGGTTAGTTTTGAGTAGCAATTGGGCGGGTTTTGTTTTGAAAACCTGGCAACCCATATTTTACCCCCCAGAACACGATTTTTATTGGGGGACCCCCTCAAAATGCAATTGGGCAGCATTTGGGTTAGTTTTGAGTAGCAATTGGGTGGGTTTTGTTTTGAAAACCTGGCAACCCGTATTTTACCCCCCAGAACACTATTTTTATTGGGGGACCCCCTCAAAATGCAATTGGGCAGCATTTGGGTTAGTTTTGAGTAGCAATTGGGTGGGTTTTGTTTTGAAAACCTGGCAACTCGTATTTTGCCACCAGAATGCAATTTTTACCTCCCAAAATGCAACTGGGCAGCATTTGGGTTAGCACTTCAGTTTTTAGGCAATCTGAAATAAACTAATCCTTTAAAGAATTTCAAGTTTATGACTTGTCTTACTTGTGGACTTTATGCGTCATATATAGCGCCCGCTGACTTCTAGTATGAATGAAGTGAGTATAATAAGACTGAAAGTGTATCTAGCATGCCATAATACCCCATTTTTGGTAAAAACTGAAAAAATAAAATAAAAATCTCTCTTAAAAACATTTAAGTACACATATGAAAACAAAAGTTTTCTCTAGCTGACCACACTTTTGGACTACAAGCTCTGAGTAAAGTATTCTGATGTGAAGATGAGTACAGAAGTTTGTTTTTTTTTCCTCAGCTAATGCATAAGAAATTCATATTTCATATTAAATGCGTGAACTTGTTAATTCTGCATCCCTCCTGAAAAAAAATAAGAAATTACTGTCATTATAAAGACATTTAAAACAAAACAGAGGGTTGTCAGTGCCTCACTGCATGTTAATAGGATATAACAAACTGTTTCTTTGCATTTACTTTAGATTTATTGTCAGTACTGGGCACACAGCTCACATGGACAAAGTACTTAGTACTGTGTGCACGAATTACTGTGTTCATCAGCTACCATCAAAAAACATTTTTAACCCTGGAAAAACCCTGAACACAGTCTACTTTTGTCGCAGCTATTTTTTTGTTATTGTTTGGTGTGTCACGACTCTTAAGCTAACAGAAAAGTCCTAACAATTGCTGCAAAAAGACTTGGAGAATGATTTTTGACAAGTGTTGTGCATTCATTGTATCGAGAAAAAAACACTTTTTTTCCAAAATATCTTCTTTTGTGTTCCGCTGAAGAAAAAAGGTTTCCAAAATCATCCCATTAATGCTTCGCTCCTCGAAGTTCAATGCATCATGAAACATTGTCATCAATCACCTGAAAGGGCCTTTATGGCTCCTCAGGGATCTGACCCTCAATTTTACGAGGAAAAATGTCTTAAACACATCACTTTCTTTTACTCCGGGGAATTACACAGCTGCAAGGGCGTGACGGAACGCGGCCGGACAGAAGCACGGGCGTGGTTTTGTCATCTCATTTGCATACAGTTTCCCCAGACCCAATAGGATTTCATTCTCTCCAGCACAGCACAGCAAATAGAACCTTTAGGAAAAAACTAAACACATCTGATGTATTAATCAATACTACCTGCTTCCGCAGTTCAACTGGACACAGCATAAAGCCGAGCGTTTCGAAGAACAGGCATTCATGGCAGCATTTGAGCACTCCATACTTGTATTTTCCTAATCACCACAGGTCAAAGTGAAGGATGCAGTCAAGGGTGACAGATACGCAACATTTATCGCATGCCCTTTGAGTATCTATATAGAGCACTAGCAAGCTCATCATTCTATGCTAATGAGACACTGAATGTCACCTTGTGTAAACAAATACACTCTACCAAAAGCCATAATGTGAGGTCACGGACCAAATCTAATTGTCTGAATAAACGCCAGCTCAACAGACACAACTTTAACAGCGAAGGACTGGATTGAAAACATGATAGAGATGAAGAATGGGAGTGAAAGGAAGTGTTTAGAGGGGAATGACAGCAACATTTCTGTCATTTCGGTCTCTCCCTTCATCCCTTTGTAGACAACATGTTTTGTATGAAAGCTGGAGTGCAGGGCTGTGCTGGTAAACGGGTACATTGCCGTGGTTACCGTGGCTTTGTTAAGACAGTGATGGGATGATGCCACCTGCACATTTCAAGATAAGAAAATGTCAAAAATCTCCAAAGACGCAATGACATGCTAGAAAAGCTCTCTTTTCCCTTGCTGCTCGCGCACACTGCATATTACTGATGACTATTACAGAACACAGCTGACATATCAAACTTTGACCTAATAACACAGCGCTGTCGAATGGTTTGACGGACCGCCTGTTTGGAGATATTGCAGTGCAAATCTTTGTTTACCTACTTTCTTTCTCACCATCTTTTTTTTCAGTTCCACTGTTCCCACAGTTTTTTACAGTGCTTCAGTGAGCAATGAAAACTGCAATCTAAAAATTACATTTTAAAACCCCATCAGGTCCCAAAGTCATCACAGAGTACAGGAACTCTGGCATTCTGAGGTCAGATCATGCAAATTATAAAGAGAACATAAGCGTATTTTAAAACAACGCTGGTTTTTTTTTTTTTTTTTTAAATCTATTTTGGTTTCTTACATTGTAAGAAACTGCTTATCCACTTTCTCTCCCATCTCAATTTATGACTATTTTCTAATGCATCCTATTCATTCTTTCATAGAAGGAGCATGCTTTCTGAAGTTTTGCGTGCCTGTGTTTTGTCTCTAACACTTCGCAATATAAAGACATCATAGTGAAGCTTGAAGCTGGAAAGCATTTCCAGATACCAGATAATAATGAAAAAATGCAAATGAAGATCCATAATCTGAAACCATTTGGTACTTCAATTTAATGAATGAGGGACTCCAATAAATTGTTTTTTTTTTTTGTTTTTTTTTTGAGTGTAATTAACTGGAATTGCTTTGTATTTTCTCTCACACCAACACAGCAAGCACATCGGTCATAGATGCTGGTGGTAAATCTGAGCTATTGCTGTTTCAGACATGCAATTCACACCACGGCACCCATTTGCAGGTTCACGCACGTGTAAAGTACTACTGACTTAAACCAAAATGATTTTGGCTTTACTCTGAATTTTAAAATTAAATATCCAAACATTTGTCATCTTCATAAGCATACTGCCACTCTCTGGCTCACATTCACGTCCGTTAATGTATCACTGTCAGACAGCCTTGAGTGCACAGTGTTATTCTCAGGCTCTGACCGTCTTTGATATCTGTGTGTTATGTAACGCCAAACCCTCTCGTGTCCATGAAATGTATTGTTTCAGGTTTCACTTAACTTCACTTAAATAAACATAAAAATGAATGAATTAGCAAACTAAATAATGAATGAATTCATTAGGAATGAATGACAAACAAAAAAATTATGGTAAAAATGAAGTATAGTCCACATTTACATGCATAAAAGATGTTTAGGGTCTTAAAAAAGCAAGGTTGTTTTTCCTAAACTAAATTAATCAGTAGGCACATTAGATAAATTAGCAGGGTAATCTATTTCTACAACTGACATTTAAAACTAAAATTAATTAACTAACAGAGAATGTATTTGTATAAGTTTAAGAAATGATTATAAAGACAAACATACTTACATTTAAAGACAATGAAAGGACTCAAACATTCAAAGGCAGAACAGATGATGGATGTCATCTCAAAATGATTTTAGACGAATTCTCCTCTTTTTTGTATGAGATTTGTATTGTCATTCATGCTCAGGCCGTACTGTACACGTGAATGGTTGCTAAGCGTGTGAATGAAGCACTAGGTTTATTCTTGAATTTCTCCGTGTGGCTCGGGACTACTCCACAGCTGATGGCAGTATTAATGACCCTATTCTGAAACTGCAAATGAGTCATACGAGTATTATCCTAATAACTCCTTGTCAGGAGCCAGTGAGTGATGCTCATCTACTTTAAAGGGCCGTTCACAAAGGACACGTTCTTGCGTTCTCTTTTCCTCTCAATCGTTATAGTGTAACTTTTGGAAAAGGCGTCTTGGAATGCGTTATCTTGCGTTTAGCTGTTTTGAATGCAAGAACGGGTCATGTGCGAGCATCGCCTCATCTCCCAGTTAATTAATGTGGACTGAACGCGCGCACTCACTCACCCGCGTTTCTCAGTTTTCTATTTCTGAGCACCGAGATGATCACCAGCACGTTACCGAGCACATCCACCACGCTTGTGAAGATCAGCACACTGGCCAGCACCATGACGACCCATGCTGGACGCGCGCCTGCTCCGCTACCCCAAGCGCGACCCTGCCCGACTTCCGTCCGGTTCCTGATGAGGGAGACATTCTCGGGCATGTCGAATAAACTTCACCCCCTCTCACAAAAACGCGCTCGGTATCTTTCTCACGAAGCTTCCGTCATCTTCAGCTTCGACAGTAATTAAACATTCCCACATTCTCAACAAGCGTTCGGAAGCTCGGTGACGCGTTTTGTTTTCTCATTCATGTGCCACATGAACGATAAATTCTCCACACGGTTCTTCTCCTGATTGACGAGTATGTTCAACTTAACAGTGCTCTTTTTACTGCTCAACGCGCGTTCTTTTAAAACTCTCTCACGGTGAGAGCGCGGCGACGTTCGCCCTAGTCGCGTGTGCTCCGGTATTTCCCATTGATGACTGAAGGGATCACGCTGGCGTGGGTTTACCCCTCTTCCTCCTCATCCAATTCTTCCTCCTCTTGCTTGAGGTGAGGTAAACTGAGACGCTTTCAAAAAGCTGTCAAACGTGGGACGCGTCAGCTCGCCTGTATGTCCAGTCAGTCAGACTTTATTTATTTATTTATTCACTCGGTGGCGACGGAATCCGATGCGTGAGATCGGATGATGGGCTCTCGTTTCGGTTGAATTCCCGCCTTAGGAGTGCCAAACCTTTAAGTGCAGAACGTGAATGATTTTGACACCAGTGTGTGTCGTTAAAAACGCCTATTTTTGTCCACTACGATGGTCTTCGCGTTTGAGGGGAAAGACTGTCCTTAAATAAAGAATCCAACTTGGAAAATGAGCCTTTCTGAGCAGTAATTCCGTTTTTTCCCGCCTCAGAACGAGTCCCTCAGCGACTCCGTTCCCGCCGGGTGCACGCGAGCAGAGTTTCCGGTACAGTTCTCGGACAAGTCCAGTTAAACGACAGCTGGAGAGACGTCGCCCTCGACCCGCTCCGCACGGCCGGTCTCTCCCGCTCTCCTCATTGAGGACCAAAATCCGCGAGCGCGCGCCACCGCTGTTTACAGCTGCCCCGTTCACACGCTCTGGGAGCCTCCGCGTGCGTCTGAACTTGCACTGAGAGCGCGCAGGTGCACGTGAGGGCGTCCTGCCACAAATAACGAGTTTGAATTAAAGGCCTTGCAGCGTTTTCTCACTGATTGCCTGGTACCGAGCGATACTTTAAAGTCAGCTCCCACAGCCATCACCAAACACCAAGAATGCATTTAAATAAACTGCATTAAATAACACAACCTGATAAAATTAATAGACAGCAATGTCTCTTTTAAACAATCAAGAACCATTGCAAGGTGCAGTGAACTAAAAATGTGAAAATTACTAATTTCATCAACAAGAATGTTATTTATGACCCATGTTGCTAGATGCTGGGTCCAATTGCTTACATAGCTATATGCATTGCAATTAGAAAAATATAAAATACAACAACATTTACAGTCTAACTGAACTTGCACTCTAAACATGCTATACCGAAATGCTGGGTTCAGCCTGTTGGGTTATTTTATTGGGTTATTTTTAACATTTTTACTCTGGTGCTGGGTACTTTTTCCTGCACTCTAAAAATGCTGGGTTATTTTTTTTAATTTTTTTAGTTATTTGTTTTTTTTGCACTCTAAAAAATGCTGGGTTATTTCTTTTTTTAGTTTTTGTACCCAAATGTTGGGTTCACCTTGTTGGGCCATTTCATTGGGTTATTTGTAACATTTTTACCCAGGTGCTGGGTACTTTTTCCTGCACTCTAAAAATGCTGGGTTATTTTTTTAACCCAAATGCTGGGTTCAGCTTGATGGGTCATTTTATTGGGTTATTTTTAATATTAAATTAACCCAGGTGCTGGGTAGTTTTTCTGCACTCTAAAAAATGCTGGGTTTTTTTTTTTTTTTTGTTTTTGTACCCAAATGTTGGGTTCACCTTGTTAGGCCATTTCATTGGGTTATTTGTAACATTTTTACCCAGGCGGTGTAGTTGTTCTGTACTCTAAAAAAAAAAAAAAGCTGAGTTAATTTTTTTTTTTAAAACAAATGCTGGGTTCAGTCTGTTTGGTCATTTCATTATTTTTTTAACATTTTTACCCAGGTGCTGGGTAGTTTTTCTGCACTCTAAAAGTGCTGGGTTCAGTTTATTGGGTCATTTTTAATGTTTTTTTTTTTTTTTTTTTTTTTTAAACCAAGGTGCTGGGCGGTTTTTCTGCACTCTAAAAATGTTGGGTTATTTTTTAAACCCAAATGGTGGATTCAGCCTATTGGGTCATTTTATTGGGTTATTTTTAACATTTTAACCAGGTGCTGGGTAGTTTTTCTGTAACTCAGCTGCTGGGTCATTTTTACTGTCAATACAAATGACGAACCCCCTCACACCTACCCAGCGCTGGGTCAGTGTAACCCCAATGCTGGGTAGTTTGTGCCAAATCAGTTAAAACTAGATAGATTTGTCAGCAGTCATTTTGTGTTCTGTCCTGAGAGAAAATGTAACTGACGGGAAACTTGCTGAATGAAATTAGTTATGTATTACATTTTATTCGTATGAAATTATTATTGTATAAATAGGGAAATGCCTGTAGGCTCCACTGACTACAACAGGAGTGCTAATGATAGTGTGCCATTGTTGGAGCTGTGGTCACGCTATGCGTTTGACGGGTTGAAACCGATTTTTTGAAACCAAAGTCCATTTTTATTATTTAAAATAAAAAAAAAAACTTTCAGTAGCTTGACTGAGCCAAGCACTATGTCAAAAACAACCCAGCAAATGGGTTAATGTATAAAACCCAACAAGCTAGGTCAAAATAACCCAGAATGTGTTTAGTATTTACCCAGCACTGGGTTGCCAAATAACCTAGAAATGGTTGTTTTCAACCCAGCATTTTTTTGAGTGTAGTATTGGGGAAATAAACAAAAATATGTTGCTCCATTCTACTCAAACAGTTGTGCATGCTGGGAGTTATAGCCCTGCCCCCAATGCTTTAGACCACTGTGCCAGCTTTTTCTAGCCATAAATCATTCACTTAGACAGGATGAAGAATCTGAGTGACATGCAAAGTGATCAGTCACAGTTATATGTGCCATAGGGTGGGTTGATCTAAAATAAATAAATAAATAGACATGGCAATCTCAGATTGTACAATAACACAGGCAGAAAATTTCTAGAGGCCAAATACAGTACAGAAAATACAGTAAGTTCAGACTATTTCACATAAGTCAGAAAATAAAGCAGAATATTTAGTTCTGCTCAGTTCTTATTTCTTCCTCAAAAACACTTGTGTATTTACATGATCTTGTGGATTTTGTTTGAAGATGGACTTGGAAGGAAAAAATGCTTGTTCTTGCAGAGCCAATCAGATTAGAGTTTACTAGTTCAAGACAGTGGCATCCAGTTTTGTATGCAATCTGCATCAGACGGTGAGTGAATGGACTGTAGGTGGACCGTGGGCATACTGCCTGAAGCTGAGGCCAGCTCAGCATTGCTTAAAACTGAGACTACAAATACTTTTAAACAACACTGAATATAAAAGTTTCATGAAGCAGCCTAATCGAAGGCTTACCACCTCACCACTCACTTCTCCAAACTGTTTGGCCCACCCTGAGAGTCCCACGACCTTGCTTAAAGCTGTAGTCGGGCCTGCTAAAAATGAGCTATGGTTGTGAAAGAGTTCATAACCACTTGCCATTGAAGGCCACCTGAAAATCCCATTTTCAGAAACTACAATGTTTACTTATTTCCTATGGTTTAAAATTATTTTTTTTTAAGAGGAGATGCATCCTTGCCAGTGTTCAAATGAAACCTATGCCACTGGATTTGATTATCCTGACCTTTTCCTGGCTTCTAGCAGTTAAGAAGTTCTTTTTTTTCACATTGAGCCTGTCCTATTTCTATGCTACTGACGGATAGTAGCTGAAATGAGAGAGGGCGGAGAAGTATAGCACAGGGAGCTACTCCAAAGAAAAGTTACCCCGCTAGGTCACAATTCATTTAAGGGCACAACCGTTGCAGAGAGTGCATGTTTGACAGCAGTGTGACCGGGCGGAGTCCCGTGCCACCCCTGAGGACACTACCACCTGATTTCGGCTGCCTATATCTCCTATGCCACAAGCAGACACACATACACATACAGAGTCACAAAGGAAGATTATCCAAGCTTAACACAGCCCTCCTTCACCTTGTGAATTTGCTTGCAGTCTGGGAAAAAAGGGTTCCAGCATATCATTAACTATTACTCAATTAAACCATTATGGATACACTGAAATAAATTTAACCCTGTGAGGTTTGAATTAATCTGTTCACAGCGTTAGAAATACATCAAACCTTTGCACTCAGGATGAAAGGGCTTTATGGATACTGCATGGGTTGCCATAATTACATATTTGAAATGTTTGCATATATGTATACATGTATTTTGTGTTTACAGATAGAAGGATGGATGGAACAATGAACAATAGAACATTAGAATGACAGATTTATGAATGCATGGATGGATGGAAATGAAAATATGGATGGATGGAGATGGATAGAGGACAGTTGGATGGAACAAACAATAGAACATTAACTAGTAAGATAGATAGATAGATAGATAGACAGCAGGGGCGTTTATTTTAATATTTTAATATTTAAACACAAAGCTTCCATGAAGATAGTCATTGCTAGCAAGCTGCAGGTTCAAACTAGACGGACATTTAAGGGATACGCTGCATTACACAACACTTCACTACATAAATAAATATGGCGATAAAATATATTGATTTAAGATGAAAATATTTCAAAGTCTTACCAGTTTGTCTTACCATTGACTGCAGGCAGTTACATGGATGAGCCTGTGGTATTAGTTTTTTAACCGGTTGTTATCGGGAAACAGGGTTGGCAGGTTTTTACAACAAAACCCACCCAATTGTTACTCGAAACTAGCCCAAAATTAGCCCGTTTTGAGAGGGAGACCCGTTTCCCCGGTAAAATTAGCATTCCAGGGGCTAAATATTTTGTTATTGGGGTCGCTTCAACCCGCAGACATGAAAAAACGTGTTCCGTGGAAAAGCTGTGGACTTGGCAACACTGTCAGGGACTAACATACCTTGGAATGTGGTGACTGACAAATCAGAAATAAGACTTAAAGGGTGTCACACCCTTGGACTTTCTAGTTGGTTTCTCCCATCATCTCCCCTGCAGTTCTGTGTATTTTGGTTTCTCCCTCATTGTCAACACCTGTGTCTGTAATCAGTCTGTGTGTATATATAGCGTGTGTTTCCCCTCTTGCTTTGTTGGACGTTGATGTTACTACCCTGTGTTCCTGTGTCTCCTGTGTTTTATTAAATTTCGTTTATTTACGTCGTTGTTCGTGTGCTTTGTCTGAGCGTGACAAAGGGGTCATCGGATGCCCATTTTCCACAAGTTGATATGATTCTTTAGGGTCTTAACGAAAAGTCTATAATATACTTTGGTTAAAAATTCTCAATGGTAGTAAAAAACACCCTTTTTACCTTGCCAAAATCAGCTCTGCAAAAGTCATCCCTTTCTGGTCGAGGCTGCTTTAAATGCAAATGAGCTCTGCTCACCCTGCGCCTCTCTTCTCTCTGTGGTTGACAAGCATGTTCACTTTAGCCGCATTTAGCCGCTACACTTGCTAACTAGCACATTATTTGAAAAGGGGATCGCAAAGATTCATAAAAAACCCCCTTATACTCAGTTCTGCTGTAAGTGAAGCTGCATTACGAATGATTCACGCAAACATAGACGGATATATGTAGATCGGGAAGCGCATTCCCTTCACAAACAAATGTAATCTACTGCATCTTCAGCAGCTCAGATGTCGGGAGTAAATGACGACCACTACGTTCATTATTACATCCAGCAACACAACACCTCAATCGCTCAATTCTTGTCTAACTTACATCCCTGCTCCGGCATCAAAACATGGAGGCTGTACTGTTACAGCTGAGGTAAGACGCTCATGTCAATCAACTATCATGGGAGTGGCCTCCGTGTGTGTGACGCAACAACGACAGGCATCTGAGAATGGCTCGATTTGAAAAAGGGGATCTTATTTTTACAGATTAATTAAAAACCACTGCATGGATTTTTACCATTACAGGATAGATTTGTACATACACTGCCAACACACATTAATGTTCAAACAGCATGTAAAAGTGAACTTAGCATCCGATGACCCCTTTAAAATGGCATAAAAACATGATCTGTGGGAGTTTTTAGAGAACAATCAGCTTGGTAAAATTTAAAGTATATCTCTGTGTTTGTGACCAGTATTTATGGAGCTTTGATGACTGATGACCCAAAGAATTCAAAATAGTTAAAAGTTAACTATTAAAACGAATAAATGAACATAAGTTTACAAATAAAATGTTTAAAATGTTATTGCCTTAAGTTATTATTTCGCAATAAATGTAAAAATGTAGAACACTAACTTGATGAGATTCATACTTGGCATTAAAAAATATAATATTGATTATATTCATAATATAAAAATATAAAATAGTGTAAGTAATGTTTTTTTAATCAAGAAAATGCGACTAGGACATTAATTTACATTTGTTTAATCAAATAATTGCAGAGCACCACCACACACATAGATCGATGTTCATGTCGGCAAGTAGCCAATCACAGTACAAATATGCAAAATTCCAAAATGAGGGTTTGTCTGTACTTTTTTGGGCTGCTCTCTGGATGTCAGAATGCGAACAACAACTGAGGAGTATTTACATACAGGTACACGTTGCACATCTATTTTTGCTGTTTACAAATACAGATACGGCACAGAAATGTAGTGATGTTTGCTGGCGCGCGTGCGCCTTTATCTCCGCGAGCCAGCAATGCCATCCAGCGCGCGCTAAATCAGCCTCAGTTTTTTTTTTTTTTTTTTTTTTTTCAACAACAACAGATAACAGCCCTGCCTACTCAAATCAGCCCAATGCGATGTGTTTGAATGATTTTTACACCCACGACACCACCGCTGGGAATAAAGGAGGCGTTTACCGCGTGGAAACCTGGCTGGCTGCGACTTTTCGATTGGGTGTGTGTGCGTGGGTATACGGGCTGATTGTTTGAGCGCGCGCGGCTCGTTAGGAGAATCGGGTTATGTAAGCGGGCGTCTGGTTTCTCCGGGACAGAGAGAAAGAGAGAGAGGCCTTTCTTGCTTTGATGTCAAACCGCAGGAAACCCTCCCGAGACCGGCGGTGCTTGTCACTGACTATGTGTTTTAGTTTAATTCGTACGGCATGTGAAAGAATTCACATGCGTGTCGGCGCAAGAGTGGTGTGTGTGGGTGAGTTTAAGGGATGGAAAGTTCTGAGACTGGTTAATTAGTAAAATGAATGGTTTGACCATGTATACCCTTCCTCACATTGGAAGAACAATGTACAGAGGCTTCAAAAGTCATACAAATGTAAACTGTATTATCGCACAGCTCTGTGGCCTATATAAAGTTGGATATATCAAACTTTATCCTCGTACATACAATAATACAGCAGGTCTTCATTGCCTGATTATGTCCAACTCCGTGTTCATACTGATATTTAGCATATGTAACTTATGTAGCTCCACCCCTTTTCAGCGCTGCGTTCGTTGTCTTCTGTCTTCTGCTTGTATTTGCACAGCATGAAGGTAAAGACCTGCGAATTTACGAATGAACCTCTCATTTTATAATCTTCAGGGTCAACTGACATTTGTTATGACATTCATGTCGAATAAGTAAATCCACTTCATGGGCTAATTACTCTATAACAGTGATGCCATAGAGCTACTGCAAAAACGAAAGTTCAAAGATAAGATTCTAAAGATGTCTGTTGCTATTAACATCATGATTTTCCGTAAAGCTTCTTTAAAGAAGTGTATTCTGAAAAGGGCTATGCAAATTTAACTTGACATTTAAAAATATGTAAATGTCATTAAAATATCAATTCATGTAGACAGGTTGCTTATTTAAAAAAAAAAAAATACATACCAGATGGATTTTTAATGTCTGTCAATGTTTTATCGTTCATCAGCTGTACAAAAATTGTTCTGAAAGTGAAACCAACAATGTTGTTCTTCTATGTCATTATCATTATAGCTGTGGTGTGGAGTTTTATATGGATCCACGGTAATGGCATATTTAATGTTTGACAGGAATGAAAACAAGGCTGTGAGGAATAAAAACATATCCACTGGTTTATATGATTGCTTATTTAAAAACAAACAGACTGTTCAGCTAACAAAGCATTTTTTCTGAAACACTTTCATGTAGCACTTTTATACAGTGTGTGCCATTGTAAAAACTGCAAGTCTATCCATCACAGCCTTGTTTTCACGGGCCATTCGACAGAATTGGTCCAAAGTTAGAGTTGGAAACATTTTGAAAAAAAAAAAAGTATTTTTCCAAAAAAAAAAAAAAAAAAAAAAAAAAAAGTTTTGGAATATTTGTCCTCTCCCCAAATTTGTCACTACAGAAACAGTCAACGCAAAACTTTTGTTTTTGCCCCCATTTTTCATGAGCTGAACTCAAATATCTAAGACTTTTTCTATGTACACACAAGGCCTATTTCTCTTAAATATTGTTCACAAATCTGTCTAAATCTGTGTTAGTGAGCACTTCTCCTTTGCCAAGATAATCCATCCACCTCACAGGTGTGGCATATCAAGATGCTGATTAGACAGCATGATTATTGCACAGGTGTACCTTAGGCTGGCCACAACAAAAGGCCACTCTAAAATGTGCAGTTTTATCACACAGCACAATGCCAAAGATGTCATAAGTTTTGAGGAAGCGTGCATTTGGCATCTGCATGCTCGTCGTCCTCATCAGGGTCTCAACCTGACTGCAGTTTGTCATCGTAACCGACTTGAGTGGGCAAATGTTCACATTCGATGGCGCCTGGGACTTTGGAGAGGTCTTCTCTTCCCGGTTTTCACTGTACAGGGCAGATGGCAGACAGCATGTATGTCATCATGTGGGTGAGCGGTTTGCTGATGTCAACGTTGTGGATCGAGTGGCCCATGGTGGCAGTGGGGTTATGGTATGGGCAGGTGTATGTTATGGACAACAAACACAGCTGCATTTTATTGATGGCATTTTGAATGCACAGAGATCCTGAGGCCCATTGTTGTGCCATTCATCCACGACCATCACCTCATGTTGCAGCATGATAATGCACAGCCCCATGTTGCAAGGATCTGTACATAATTCCTGGAAGCTGAAAACATCCCAGTTCTTGCATGGCCAGCATACTCACCGGACATGTCACCCATTGAGCATGTTTGGGATGCTCTGGATCTGTGTATACAACAGCGTGTTCCAGTTCCTGACAATATCCAGCAACTTTGCACAGCCATTGAAGAGGAGTGGACCAACATTCCACAGGCCACAATCAATAACCTGATCAACTCTATGCGAAGGAGATGTGTTGCACTGCGTGAGGCAAATGGTGGTCACACCAGACACTGACTGGTTTTTGGACCCCCCCCAATACAGTTAAACTGCACATTTTAGAGTGGCCTTTTATTGTGGCCAGCCTGGCACACCTGTGCAATAATCATTCTGTCTAATCAGCATCTGGTGGATGGATTATCTCGGCAAAAGAGAAATGCTTACTAACACAGATTCAGACAGATTTGCGAACAATATTTGAGAGAAATAGGCCTTTTGGGCTTAAAAATATTAAGCAATATATACAATCAATAGATAATAAGAGGATCTTAGTAAGCATCTAAGATGTGAACGCTTTTGAAATGTGTATTTTGGGACAGTAGTTTGCACCAATTCTGTAGAATGGCCCTCATACGAATTCACGAGTTCATGCTTACATATAATTAGCCGGAGTATAGTAATGCATATTTGACGTGCTGTCCGGGGAAGGGCTCCGAGCTCAGGAATGGCCCGAACCCAGAGAACCCCCCTAGGTGTAGTGAGAACTCTGAGTGAGGAGACGGGATGGTGGAGGGATGCTGATAAACCATCAAATGTATAGAGGCAAGTCAGCTGTATTTAAATTTGTAGCATTGATTAGCTTGAGTGAGCTCCTCTTGTCATAATTAGGCTAGGTATCTGACGTGCTCCTCCCGGACCTTGTTAATAAAGCGTCATTTAAATTCAATATGGTGACTAATACGGATTTTTAAAACTTTGATTATTATTATAATTATCTTTCTTGCTGTAAGCTGGCCTTTACTGACTAGGAAGATAGTTGTGAGAAAATCTCACATGATTTGTTAAAATTTGCTGATATTGATATTTTTTATTTAACATAACTGACATTTCAACTAGATCTCAGAGAGATTTGTACATATTTTACCCCTAACCCTGTCCCTAAATCTACCCATCACTGGGGTTTAGAAAAATTGTACAAAATCGTACAATAATTCATATGAATTAGCCACCTCATAAAATAATCGTGAGGTAGCGTTGGACGTTTTAAGTGTAACTTTAATGTCCAAATACATGTTGAGGTGACTGGATCTTAAAGCTTTACCCTGATCATGTCTTCATACATCACTTTGTTCAGCGCAGTACGTCCACTGATCTGCCATCAGTTTGCTTTGCTCCCTGCTGACATGTCTCCATTATCAGGTTTAACTATCTTACATCAATCTTTTATGTTACATCAGTCTCTCTGCGACGCTTCACTGATTTTGATGTTACCATCACACAAGTCAGCACAAGGGTACAATCTGTATCCCAAAATGAATTCACTAAAGAAACTTTGCAAAGACAGTTCATTCACATCTGCCTGTATACTCATATGATGTAGAGTTTTTACTTTACACTGATTATGTTTATCTCTATTTATCTACAGTCAGCCGAAGCATCCGTGAGCTCAATAAAGCTGAGCCGGAGCTGATCTGAAGTCAGTTCATGCTTCAGTTCTCTTCCTGCCCGCCTGCCCGCCACTCCGTTAATCAGAGGATGAGACGGATTGAGGGGGCAAGAGAAAGGTGGAGACAAAGAGCAAAAACAAATATTACACTGCAAAGTTTAAAAGAACAAAAAAGAGTGAAAAAGAAACTGAAAAGTGTGGTTTGCAGGGGAGAGAACAAGGAAGGCAAAGTAATGCACTTTCTACTCACTGTCCTGGAAAACACAACTGTGATCTATTGCTTCATTCACAATTTACAAAGAGCTATTGAGAGAACATGCACACACAACTTGACATATCCAGGACAGCATATAGCCTTATGTACATTCACAAACACACACACACACAGGGCAATAAACTGAAGAAGAAGAAAAAAAAACATCCACGTGCCAATTCATTCCATGAGAAAATAAGAAAGCAAGCAGCAAACAATAACAGCGGTGAATCACAGGTCTGTTCTGAGTCATGGACAGCAGGGAAAAACAATGCTAAATGCTGATAATAAAATGAGACCGATTATATAATCATGCATAGCTAGGACAGCAAAATTAATATTCATATCAACCTCTTGAAAGGGAAGAAAAACACTTGTTTCTTTTGTTTTTTTGAGGTCAAAGGTCATGCATTCAATCAAACTAACCATTTGTAAAAGTTAATGAAAGTTTAAATGAAAAATTCACAGCTGAAAACTTCATGTTATCCCAGCATAATGTGACAAACTCACAGTTGTTTCTTTTTATTATTAACAGAGCTAGTGCAGAATCTTAAATATTTCTAAAGCAAGTATATTAAATATGCATTCAGTGTGATATGTGTAATAAATTATTGCAGCATAGCTGCAAAAAGCATGCAGCAATCATAAAAATTAAAGGACCATTTACTACATAATTAAAACAAAAGCCTGTCATTATTAAATATTAGTTATTTTATTTAATAAATTAATATTTTTAAGTTACATTTTATTTTTTAAATTACATTTCAGTTAAATTGTTACATTTTAACATTTGAAAAATAAAATAAAATAAACTTACTTTACTTCAGCTAGTTGCAACATTTCTCATTTTCATTTGGCTTAATGTGATGTACTAAAATAACTACAGCTGAGATAAAATAAAAATATACGGATATATAAAAAAATAACTACTAAAAATGACAAAAACATGATAAAATTATTAAAACTAATACATAAATTAATAAATTAATTAAATGAAAATAAATAAAAAATATATATATATTTTTAAATATATTTTAAAAAAACTACTAGAATTAACAAAAATATAATAAAATTATAAAAACTAATAAATAAATAAAATGGAAATAAATAAAAAGATATGGATGTATTTAAAAAAAATAACTACTAAAAATGACAAAAACATGATAAAATAAAAAAAATAATAAATAAATACAAATAAATGCAAATATATAGATATATTTTAAAAAATAACTACTAAAAATGACAAAAACATAAATAAATAAAATAAAATAAATAAAAATATATAGATGTATTAAAAAACACTAAAAACGACAAAAAAGATAAAATTACTAAAACTTTAATAAATGAAAAAAATCAAATAAAAATAAATACATATAAAATAAATACAATTAAAAAGTAACTTACTTTACTTCAAATAGTTGCAGCATTTCTTTTTCATTTAGCTTAATGTGATGTACTAAAATAACTACAGCCCATATAAAATAAATAAAAATATATAGATATTAAGAAAACAATAACTAAAATAAAAATGTGATGTACTAAAATAACTACAATAAATAAAAATATATAGATGCATTTAAAAAAACTACTAAAAGTTACAAAAACATGCTAAAATTATTAAAACTAATAAATAAATAAATGAATGAATGAATTAATTAATTTAACAAAAATAAATACAAAAATATATAGATATATTTAAAAACTTAACTACTAAGAATGACAAAAACATGATAAAATTATTACAACTAATAAATAAATAAATAAATAAAATGAAAATAAATAAAACCATATGGATATATTAAAAAAAATAACTACTAAAAATGACAAAAACATGATAAAATTATTAAAACTAATAAATAAATTAATTAAAATAAAATAAATTAAAATATATAGATACATTTAAAAATACTAAAAATTAAAAAAAAAAAAAAAAAAAAAAAAAAAAAAAAAAAAAACGATAAAATTAGCAAAACTTTAATAAATGAATAAATAAAATAAAAATGAGTAAATAAATATAAAATAAAGTCTAAGTATTATATATATGCACAATACTAAAATAACAGCAAGAGAAGAACTAGGACATGAAGCGAAACCACTTGAGAAGCGCAGCGCTCATTTATAGATACAGACCTGCACTTTCTCTAACAGAAGTATATAAAAAAAAAAAGCTGTCAGAATTACAGTAAAAGCTTACTCTCGAGACAAAGACAAAAAGACCGAGGTGTGCTTACTAAAACTGACCTGTCACCTGGCTGAACGAAAAAAGGAGCAGGACGCTGTATTGAGCTGTTTGAGAGCTCAGGGCTGGATTTATCTCCTTAATAAAACAGCCCTTCACACAAGGCATCGCTGCTTTGTTCTTCTCCTAAATACCCCTCTCACCTTCCTCTTCAGCAGGCTTTTGTTTGATTTCCCTCTGTTTTTCTGCCAAGAGCCAAAAACATTTGCTGAGCAGCTTAAAGACTCTCTTAAAGAAGATGAGAGAGAGACAGAATGAAAAACACTCCACACTCTCACACACACACTTCAGAAGTAACTTTTAAATCTTTAGAGACACGCAAACAAACAGGCAGAAAGTCAAACAGAAGCAGATCTGCGGTCACACACACTCTCTCTTGCATACACTCACCTGCATCTCTTCATATCACACTTCATCTCCATCATTCTTCCTAATGACAGCACTATGTGCACCCGTGTGTGTTTGCAAGGTCAAATCAATGTGTGTGATTAATTTCATCAGCTACCTTATGCGCCAAAGGAATTCTGGGACACGCCTGGCAGCTCATCCATATGGCTCCTATCAAATCAAAAATTAATAACATCACTCGGCTTTCAAAAGATGTATTCAATATTTCAAACGTGGACATTTATTTGGGGTTATATAAGTCTCTTCTGCTGACCAAGTCTGCATTTATTTTATCCAAAATACAGCAAAAAACAAACAAACAAAAAAACAGTAACATTTTTAAATATTTTATACTTCTTAAAATAAATATTTCAATGTTTATTTTTTTCCTGAGATTTCAAAGAATTGTAGCATCCTTCAGAAATCATTCTAATATTCTGATTTGCTGCTCAAAAACATTTGTTGAAAACAGCTGAGTAGAATTTTTACAGGTTTCTTTGATGAATAGAAAGTTCAGAATAACAGCATTTATCTGAAATAGACATTTTTATAACATTATAAATGTTTTTATCATTACTTGTGACCTATTTGAATCAGTCAGTTATCAATCATCAAAAACGAAATATAATAAATAAATAAATAAATACTGACTCCAAGCTTTTGAATGGTATAGTGTATAATGTTACAATAGTTTAACAACACACACACACACAGACACACATATAATATTATATTATAAATAATAGACAGCATCGCATGACCCTCATATATGCTGATTTGCTGCTCAGGAAATATTCATAATTATTATTATTGTTAAAAATTATTATTATTATTATTAATAACAATTTTTTTAAAACAATAAATGTATAATATTAATATACCAACCTACCCTTTCTCTTTCTTTTTTCCTTTTTACTTAATTTACAAATGTATTTTATTTATGTACAAGTGTGTGTCATTCACATTGGTATATTAACATTTTTTCTATTTTTATAGTAATTTTTAGATAAGTTTTAGTGCTTTTTTGTGTTTTTGACATTTTTAGCTGTTTTCATTTTACTTTTTTATTTTTAGTTTGTCTATATAATTTTTTATTTTAATTTTTCTTTGCAGTTTTTAATATATTTTTATACAGTTTTAGTTATAGTTATATATATTAGATTTTAATATAAATACATTAATTTCAATTCAACTATATATATAGAGAGAGAGAGAGAGAGAGTCATGTAATCGCATACAAAATAAAAAAAAATAAAAGAGTTTGAGTTTATATATATATATATATAAACAAACACATTTCAGAAATATATTATTTAATATTTATATAATTTCTATTACATAAATAAAAATATTATGTACATGGAAAACATATTTCTCTTAAATATATACATTAATTTGTGTGTATTTATATATACCTAACAATATACCTAAACTTTTATTTTGTATGCGATTAACATTTGACAGCCCTAACATATATATAATTAACATTTTAATTAATGTTTATTTTATTTTAAGTAACCAATTATGTTTTTTTTTTTGTTTTTTTTTTTAATGCCATTAGTTTAATAACCCTGTCAAGTGGGTTGGAATATAAACATTACAAAAGTTATATATTATAACGCATTAACACAGCACCATTAACGCGGGTTCTGTTTGACACTATGAATCACCCATAGTTCACACCAGGGTTGCCAGGTCTGCGCTTTTTCCTTCACAAAACCTTATTTGTAGAGATGCACCAATTGCAATTTTCTTGGCTGATTCAGATTTATTATTCTTGATAAGTGTGACCTGCTGATACCGATTTTTGTCAGTTCTGATTTTCTTTCTAAGAAGTATAATTGACAGCATATACAAACAAAAAGCTCATTTTTTCTAAAAATAAATAAATAAATAAATAAATAAAAATAAAAATAAATAAATAAATAATAATAAAAGAGATTATTAATGATACGTTATTTATATATACAGTCATGATCAGTAAAATATAATATTAATATAAGTGAATATCTGGCAACCACAGTGCTGTTTTTTAACAGGACTTTTGTTATAGCAATAGGGCAGGACCTTACATGAACCATCTTAACCCGATCAAATTCAAGCAGTCTGGCTGACAAAAACCTGAACCCAGCAAAGACAGCAAACCATATCTGATTAGTGATCATAACGACAATCACTAATTAGGGACTGCTTTTACTTAATAGTTTGTCGCACCTGAGCCTTGGAGTTTGAACCCTTCATGAAGCAGCGAGTTCTTCGACAGCCAGTGACATAAACAGGAAAAACACACACAATTACTGCAGCAAACAGAACAGATAAAGACAGATTAGACGGAGAAGACCACCTGCAAACTCTGACACGGTGTCGCACCACAACACATCTCCACACACATTAGCAAACGTGTCCTCATCTGCCTCGTGTGCTCGATTAGATCAGACTCATGAATATCTCAGCAGAGGTAATGAATAATACCGTCGAGTTTCGCAACTACAACTGCGCTCTTTGCATTTTTAAATGCATTCAAGTGAGGACAAATGATCTAAATGGACAGCGCGGAGGAAAATGCAAATGTTATTGTACAAACCAAACACAGACTGCAGAAGGACAGAGAGGAAGATGCTATTCCTTTTCTTTTTGAAAAGCAATTATGCATTACATGTAACACAACAGTGAACATGTAAATAGGTAGCGATATTACAATCACCCATTGTTCCCCAAGGGCCCTGCATCCATTTCTAGGTGTTTATGATAATTCAGTGAAAATATCTTCCAGGCAAATGCAGAAAGGGTGCATCCGTGCTGAAAGCAGTGTACATGTATTTGCATTCTTATAACTTTTAGTCTGTCCATCTGCAAGAATTCCTAAAAAGTTCCTGGTTGGATGTGAGAACAACATTCAGCAGCTGTTTTTGAGGCATTCATGATTTAGACGGTATGTAAATTGGCTCTTAGGTGTTTATCTAATGTTTGCATGCTAATATTATACAAATATGCAGTACTTTCTAGAGTTTTCAAGTAGCTTTAGCAATAAAGAATTTATTAAAATTGAGTTAACTTTTATATTTTGTTTTTATATTTTTAGTTTTTGTTTGTAAGTTTGAGTAAGTTTATGCTTTATGTAAAATTATAGAACTTCATACTTTTTTATTTTTTTGTTTAGCTTTATTTTTGCTTCCGCTTTAGTTTTAGTAATTTTAATACTACAACTTTTATTTCAGTTATTTGTCAAGGAAAGTATTTCTGATAATATTTATATTTTATTTGCTTTCAAGTAGGGCTGGCGATATGGGCAAAAGATTTATCATAATTATTTTTTCATATATCATGTCATATCTATATAATTGATAATTATCACGATAAATGAATTTTTTTTTATTGCTTTCAAGTTTGAAGGCAGATTTTTGCTACAATGTGAAAGTTGTAAAAAACAGATGGTTTATTGAGGCTATTCTTTATGGTCAGAATTTTTTTTTAATCTTTACACTTTTTTTTCAGTAATTGTTTATTAACAAAATAAATATGGTAATAGAAAAAAAGAATTTCTTAGTTTTGCATGTTTTAACGAGTAGCATTGCTTCAAATGAAGAAACAGGTTTGTGTTGCTTCATAATATTAATAATAATAAAACATTTTTTTCTTTTAGAAATACACATTTGATAGTAGTTTAAGTTAGGATGCAGATGTAGATTTATGATGTCAAAATCAGTAATATCTGTAAAACTTGTAGCAACCTCCTTTTTATATGGTGAAGTTTAATTATTCTGACTGTTTGAGTTTTTTTTTTTTTAATTAACCATTGCTCTTCCATAGTATCATCCACAGATCCTGATAATAACAGTTAAAACCACAAATATAAGTGTAATATGGTTTCTAGGTATTTGTATGAAAAACAGTAGTCTAAATACATTAAGTATAAACGCATAAACGCTACAGCTTAATTACAAAAATACTGTAATTATGTTCCATTACTCCTACAATACATTTAATACACGTCTACATTAATAACATAATAAAATTCGACAAAAATATACCCACATTTCTGACACAATACCGTTGTTAATACCAGTTAGTGCTACTGCAGTAAATCTGTTAAATGATGGCGATTTGTAGATTAAAAAGCCTTATGACTGTATCGTTGAGCACAGTGTCTCTCCTGTTTGTCAACGCTGTGTCATCTTGCTTTAAACCGAGTCATTTGTGTTCTTCACTGAATTCAAGCGCTGTTTTGGGACCGTGACTCATCCTCTCGAGGAAATTAATATCGCGCAGTAATTATCGTTATCGATTTATCGCCCAGCCCTACTTTCAAGTTTTAAATATTTAGCGTTACATCACTTGCTCAGCAGTTACTCTGCAGTGAATGGGTGCCATCAGAATGAGAGTCCAAACAGCTGATATAAACATCACAACAATCCACAAGTAATCCAAACCACTCCAGTCTGTCAGTTAATGTATTTTGAAGCAAAAAACTGCATTTGTATGAAACAAATCCATTAATAAGGCATTAAAAAACCCTATAAACTTGTTTCCAGCTAAAATAGTCCTCTATCCATAATATTGCTTCCTTCAGTGAATAAGTCATTTCGTCTGAATCAGGAGAAAAATATGCACATATTAAGCACCGTTTACAAGCAAAAACAATCCGAACCTATTCTACCCTGTTGAAAAAAACAGCATATGCTGGTAAGTAGGTTTTGATGCTGGGATGCTGGTTAAGCTGGTCCTTGACCAGCAACATGACCAGCAAAAGACCAGCATAAACCAGCATCAATACCTACCAGCATATGCTGTTTTTTTTCACCAGGGTAAACAAATATGTGGGTGTATTTTGATGGACTTTTTCATTGGAGGAAGTGTTATTATGGATTATGAACGCCATATTTTGGCCAGAAGCAACAGTTAAAAAAAAACCTTAACGATGACTTTGTTTCTTACAAACATGCAGACTTTCATATTACAAGACATTAATTGATAGACTGGAGTTGTGGATTATTTGTGAATTATTGTGATGTTTTTATCAGCTGTTTGGACTCATCTACAAACTCATCTACATCTTGGATGGCCTGTGGGTGAGTACATCTTCATTTCCACTTACTAATTGATCATTGCTATTTATTGTGAACAGATTTTAGCGTCTGACGAACTGTTTATCACTATTACGTTTTCATGACTTTTCCAAACTCTGTTTGGGTTATGACCCAACAATGCTTAATAAACAGTATCTCTGTTCTCTAGGCTGCCAATTTGGGAACAGAACTGAACCTCTCGTGTCATCAAACTAGTGCAGTAATCATGAAGTTTTACGCCGCTCCGCGTCCGCCGGGTTTAATCGAGAGGTTATCTCATTAGAAGCCGATTGAGAAGTGAGAGGCACCATTTAAAAGAGCAGCAATTCTTCTGGTCTCCGAGAGGACATGTACATCAGTTCAGCTGAATAGGCCCTTAAAGTCAAAGGCAAAAAATGATTGAGGACAAGAAATCGAAGCACCCTGTCCACTCCAAAAAGCCACGGTGCTGGAGAAGATAATGAGCCTGTGAAGCTCTCAAAGTGAAAGTCTGATTACACTCTAACTGCACACACACTCGCACACTCTTACACAGATCTGATTAAATACCAAACCGCGTACGTTCTCCTCGCTTCTGGAAAGACTCTGACAAGTTACTATCGATCCTGAACTCTTATTATACACACACTGATTGTAAACATCTGAAGTGGAGTTATTGCGTTTGCCAGGTAAGTGGTAATCTTCAAAACAAGATTTTTCAGTGTGTGTTCTGGTCAAAACACCAAAATTATTACACAACATATGACATTTGCAATGTTTTTAGGTGTAAAGACAACATGAAACAACACTTACCGTACATAACAGGACGCATTTCCAAGTGAATAGCAATATTCAACTGGAACAAATGTAAGGTAGGATGTAATTTTATATAAAAGAATAATAGGATGATTATAAAAAGTGGAAAGGCTATGATATTATTAGTTAATATGGTAGCATTTTACAGCAAGCTTCCATTTTGTTAACTTGGTTAACTTCATTAGTTAACGCCAACTAACAATGAAAAATACTTCTGAAGCATTTATTAAACTTAAATCTTTATTTTAATTTTAAATTGAAATTTGCATGTTCTGTTCTGTTAATTTTATTTATTAGACCCGAACTAACATGAACTGACAAAGAATAGTCAAATGAATATCAAAATGTTAATTTCTAAAGGTAAAGATTACGAAAAAATCTACTTTTTTTTTTAACTTGTTCTAATCGGTTTGTCTGTTTTTCAAAAAAATCAGTTCTGATCTTCTGACAGACAATGCTGGCCAAAAGTTATCAAAAGCTTTTTGAGAAAAAGCAAGTTAACGAATTTTAAGAAAATCAAGCAAAAATGAATGAGGCTATATCTTCGCAACGCTTTAGCGGATTCAGACCAAATTGGTATGTGTTATACCAAGCATTACCTGAGGGCACATCAGAAGTTTTGGCACTAAGCAACCTACTGGTCAAAAGATATAAAAATGTGATGTTTTTGTTTATAATTTCTGACCAGTTTAAACAAAAATCATAAGTGTGATCTCGTTACATACCAAATCAAACCATACCAAATTTTCCTATGTCAGGCATTTTGAGCGAGGACCATTTTGAATTTTGTAGTAAAATGCTGTATTTTTCAAACGGTTTAACATATTGTTATGAATCTTATAGAAACGCTTGCAAGAAAATTATGAAATTTGGCACACGGATAGAGAACAGTCTCATCATTAACCACAGCAAATTTTAAGTCTCTAACTCAAACAGGCCAAATTTGCACTCAAGTTTCTTCTCTAACTTTTAAACCGTAACGTCTAAAAGCAAAATCTTTCTTTTCTCTGATTCCTTGGCTCATACAGTCGAATGTATACCAAACATTTTCAAAATTTTGTACTTGTTCTAAACGGTTTATCCACTTTTCACCAAACCTAAGGGCAAAAAGTTATCAAGACATTTATGAGACAATTACAGCATTAACGAATGTTGCCTTTAACAAATCACCCACAAACTTCAAAGCGATATTCAGTTTGATCAATATTCTTTTTTTTTTAATTTTAGCATTGATTTAAAAAAAACACCAAACAAAACAAACTAAACAAAAATGCAGGAGTGAAGAAAAGCATTTTTACATGTATAACAAGCATGTTTTAATACTGTTTTACACAATCAACAGAACAATATGACTCAAAGACAAAATTAAAACAAATTAATAAAAATAAACCTCCCGCACAAATCTGTCAGGAGCAGAGTAATTCCATTTTCTATAATATAAACAAGGCAAAATGGAAAAATAAAAATACAATTAAAAAAGATGGGCGGAGAAACTGATATTCTGAAAAAAGTAAAAAGCGGTGAAAACCAGCTGCAAAAAAGTATGCGCACATCTGTTAAAAATGCCAGCAAAAGTACGTGAGTTTGCGTGTTCGTCCTCTTCGTCCGCGCCAAACGCTCGCAGGATGCACAAACCCTGCCATGATTGCAGTTCAATATCTACAAAATCTGCATTTGAACAACTTACTTATATACACTGTACAACAATTGACGTCAAAATTACAGCTTTTACAAAAAACGATCCGCCCAATGGCATTCAAAATGACAGTGCAAGCTCTGAAATCAGCTCACGCCAAATGTCTCAATCCTGTTCCCTTCAGGCCAAAACGCCTTTCCAATCCAAAGTTGGTCCACAGTATCATGCCTCCCTCCTTCCCTCTCTCTCTCCCTTGTTCTCATTTTGATTTATATTTTATTGATTTTCACTTTCTTTACATTTTCTTTCCCTGCATCTTTTATTCAGTATTCTGTTTCAGGACTTGGCATTTCCCTCTTTCTGACGTGCCGTTATTGCTTTCACTCTCTCGTTCCACTCCTTTCTGTGGTTTGGGTCGGTTCATAACCGGAGGAGTTTTTTTGGACTGCATGCTACAGGCATGTGTCATTCTTGCATTGTAAGTGCCTGCGAACACACAAACGTTATTGATGATATTCTGCTTATGGCTTTCTGATATGTAATCGTGATTTTTCACAAGACAAAAAAAGGGGAGACGCAAGTGACAGAAGAGAGTTGCCCACGTTCCATTAAAACACTCATCTAAAATGATCGGCTTGAAAAATAGTGCTATTCAGGATCCGACTAATGCTTCACACAAAAGACGACGCTGCTACCAGTCCAGGGCCTTAAATATGACAAGACAGGGCCGCTGTAAATCTGAACGTGTTTATCGGTTTAGTGCAAAAAAGTCAATGCAAAAAAAAAAAAAAAAAAAACTAAAAGTTGGGAAGATACACAAAACTTGTGTGCTTTTTGACTACGCTTTAGAAAACTGTTTCATATTCATGTCCACCTGTGCACACAGACCAGATCTGTTCCAAAACCTAGTGAGCTGCCTTCTAAGGTAGCATCCATACTGAAACGGACGCTCGTAAGTGAGCGATTTGGAACAAAGAAAGCAACTCAACTGCCCAGTTTGATGCAAAGTGCACCCCTGCTGAAACTAAAGAACTGCTGAAACCAGCCTAAGGTGGTTGGCTGGTGTCCCAGCCTGGCCATGCTGGACATTTTTGATGGTTTTAGGGGGGGTTTGGGCATATGGGAAACATTAGGTAAACATCTGGTTGTGGGAGAAAAGTTAAACCAGTTTAAACCAGCTAAGACCAGCAAACCCCCTTAGGCTGGTTTTGTTGTTTTTTTCCTTCTTCGTGAGTCACAGCTGATTCCAGTAGAGTTTGATGTGAACAGCAAAGAAAAATATGTTTAAAATCACACAAATATTGCGTAAACTATATTTAACTATTTTTATTCACATTTTTCAGTATTGAATGAAATGCTCGACTTATCTAAAATCTTGGATCAGTTTTTTACACAATGCATTCATGTGCATTCCTACCTTATTTACACTGTTTTCTTATTAATTTCTAATTTAAACTTAGTTTTGGTATTACTGTTAGTCTACTGTTTCATTTCTTTCTTTATTGTATGTAATTATAAATTTTGCTTTTGCATAAATAATTTTAAAAAGCGTAAGTACAAAGGGTTTTAATTAATAAAATTCCGTAAACAGGATTTCAACAAAACAAATTTATTGTTTTGTATTTACTGTTTTTTCATTTCTAAATTTAATGTAGGTTTGGTATTACTATGAGTATATTATTTATTTTCATTCTTTATTATATGTAATTCTAAGATTTGTTTTTGCATAAATAATTTTAAAAAGTGTAACTACAAAAGAAAGGAATTCCAAATAATAATAATTATTATTTTTATTTTTTAGAATTTTGATTGAGTACTACCATTAGGATTTGTATGTATTTTTTTCTTTTTACATTAATAATAATTTATGAAATGCCAAAGAAAAATATTTTAACTTACAATTTGTATTAGGGGTCGACCGATATGTGTTTTTCAGAGTTGTTGCCGATACCGATTATTACAGATCAAATAGACCATTAACAGATATTTTGAACCGATATATATATGTCTGGTGTAAAATTTAAATTAACGTCAAATTTAACTACAAGAAAACTTTCTTTAAATGCTTTTAAATTATCAGCAAATCGGTTTTGAAAATGACCGACACCGATAACCATAAAAATGCTTAATATCGGTGCCGATAATCAGTCAACCCCTAATTTTTATCTTAGAAGGCAGCATAATATCTTCTAGGCAGTTGGCTCAATAGGTTTTAGGACAGATCCAGATTTCAAACACACAACGGGCAGCACCAAACAAATCAGGAACTGGAAGGAACCATGAAATGCACCAGGTGATTTTTCTGAAAACATGTCTACAGATCATTGGTCTCCGTTCGCAATGACGCTTCTTGTTGCTTTAATCGTATGTTCCCCACCCATGACATCACTTCCGGCCACTTCCTGTGCTTTTATATTTGAGCTGCTCATGCAGAGGGCAGCACTGAGAGTCTGTCTGCGGCGTCGGCAGTCCATAGACCGAATCTGCTGCATCTGTCCTGAAACTGACAGATGCAAAAGCTTAGTGTTTTTTATGTGGGAAAACACGTCCTTGTTTAACGTCACTGCGTCTTTAGTTCCCGTTGGCGCATCAGACCTCAGTCTGCTGTGTATGCATGTGCATGTGCGCATCCTCCAAACTATCCAAGCTTCCTCCCGTCTCAGAGTCTTCAAACCCACAGGGCGCCGAGGAAACGTCGGAGGCAGAGGAGGCGTTGACGGACAGGCGCTCATCCCTCCCTGTAAAAGTGCTAAACTCCTCCCCTGTAGTGCCGAGTGGCAGCTGATGCGGGGGCAGGTATTGGCTGGGGTGGAAGTGTGGGCGGGGCTTGCGGTCTCCGCTCAGAGTGCTCTCCCTGGAGACGGGTTGATTGGCGGGTGAGGTGTCGTATTCTTCGGTGGGAAGGGGCGGGGGCAGCTGGTCCTGGGACATAAACTCCTCCTCATGAGGAGGCGGGTAGTCGCTGTCGATATCGAATCCGCCAAGGTAATAATCAGATTCTAAGGCCACGCCCACTTCGCCTGTCTCGTAGGTAGGGACTTCCTCGATGTCAGGTAGGCGTGTGCTCGGTAGCCAGTCGGAAGTGTCCCAGTGGTATGCTGGAGAAACAGGAAGCCAAAGTTAGTAAACATCAAGTGCGCAAACAACTAAGGGGGTCCTTCGGTAGCCACGTAATCATGTAGGGCTGCATGCTTGGTCATTCTGAAGGGAGGTTAACAGGTTAGACATTGGCCCTGTCCCAAATAGTGCACTTGTTGAGACCGTAGATTGTCCCATTTGCAATCCATGCTCATTAGAAAAACGTGCCTCTACCTTAAGTTTTGCAAACCTCCAAAAAAATGAACGATATGTACCTATACATATAATTAATTCCTGTTTCCAGCTGAAATGAACATTAGTGGCACTAATAGCACACCCGGTAAAGTATTGTACTTGGGATGCTGAGGACTTGGGTATGAATCTGTTAAACAAAACTGATTATAAAAGAGCTCAAACACTAAAAATCTCACAAAAACATACAAAGATTAAAATTAGATTAAAAAAAAAAAAAACTAACCCTATTTAACCTAATTTGTGTTACTTGCAGTTTCTGTGTAATAATTTGTGAAATTTACTAGCAATTTCTGAGTGAAAATTGCTTCAAAGTAAATTTTACACCATTTTTTTCAGTGTAATATATAGTAAACTTGCTCAGTAGCACACCCGGTAAAGCATTGTACTTGGGATGCTGAGGGCTTGGGTATAAATCCGTTAAATACAAGAGATGATAAAAGAGCTCAAACACTAAAAATCTCACATTTGCTTTTTTGTTACTTAAAAAACAAACAAAAAACAAAGAATTTAGATAAAAAACCTAACCTTACTGTACCTAATTTCAGCTAGTTTCAAATGCAAAATTTCTCATTTTAATTTAGTTTTAAATGAAATATGCTAAAATAACTAAAATAAAATGAATAAAACTACTACAGACATATTTAAAAAATAATAAAAAATAACAAAAACACAACAAATTATTAAAACGAAGTAATGTTGAAATGAAAACAAAATGTAAAAATACAAATTATAACAAAATACGAATGTATGTTTTAATTATAATTTATATATATTTATTAACTTCTATTAAAACTATAGCAGCATCTCAATGATACTAATATAACAGGACATTTCATTTCAGAACTGCATTAATTCATACAACAACCAACATAATAAAACATTACCACATGGATGAAATTGAACACTTTCAGTGTCACTCCCCACTCCCTGGATACTTCACTTCACAAGGTTTCAGAAACTGAGCAACTAATATAATTTTTCAGAAATGTCGCCACAGGCACGTTTTTCAAATGAGTCTCGGTTGCCTATTTGTGATCCATGTTTTTTTATGGGTATTTGGGACAGAAACATTACACTTAACATCTCCACATGCAGGTCTTGCTGTAGTGAGTGGACATGCCTGCAAGGTGATCGAAGACGCAGCCAGGACAAGAGGTCAAGGTTCAGAGGTCAGTGACACATTGTTGACACAAGCGAAACGCATTCATCAGAAAGAACGCAAAACGAAATAAATGAGCGTGAGGATTGCATGCAGCGATGCATGAAAACACAGAAGCGCAGGGACGCACACGCACACGAACACACACACTGTACACGGCCTAATCCTCGCTATCGGAAAACATCAATATCAAACAAAAGAAAAACACAAAGTCAGCAATGGAAGCACTGCGGGGGAAGAGACAGACGAGAAAGAGAGGAAAGAGGTGACGGAGGACTGCAGGTACTCTGATGTGTGCGTGCGTGTGTGTGTGTGTGTGTGTGTGTGTGTGTGTGTGTGTGCGCGTGTGTCGACACAGAGCATCTCGCTGCTGGATGATGTGACATTTCCCAGAATGCAATAGCTCAGTTTGTCAGCAATACGGAAAGGGAGAGCGAGAGAGGGAGGAATAGACAGAGAACAAAGTCTGAAAAGGAAGGAGGGCAAGAACTCTGGGAGATTTAGCTGAACAAAGCAGGAGAGAGAGAACGTGAATCACCTCTGTTGAAGTTTTGACCTTGATCCATAACGGACACTGGCAGGCAGAAAAGAAGCAGGAAGACAGAGAAAGAGACAGATTTGTGGGTCAGCACCAAACCCATCCTAACTGTGTGTTTGTGAACAAACACCATATTCAGATGCGCTAACATTGCATGTAGATATGTTTATAAAATTATACTTTCATCGTACTGAAATTATACTATATTCTGGTGCATGTGATACCCTTACAAAAATGAAACATGGTTTCTTTTGTTTTTTTTTTTGAATAAATCTGAAATAAATGTCAAATAACGCTACATAGAAATATTTACAAAACATCTAATGCACTTAAAATGACTAAAACATGGTTTATTTGTAGTTTGAATTAGTAAAATTACTAAATCTAAAATACAAATTTAAGCTACATAGAAATATAAAAAAACTAACAAAGACAAAATCACATAAAATTGCTAAAACTAAAAATTAAACATGGTTTCTTTTAGTTTGAATTACTAAAATTTCAAAATATAAATGTAAATTAAAGCTACATATAAATATTTAAAAAGCAACTAACATAAAATTACTAAAACTCAAACTATATATTCAACATTATTTGTAAATTGAATGAATAAAAATACTAAATCTAAAATATTAATTAAAGCTACACAGAAATATTAATATAGTATCTAACAATGACAAATAGCACATCAAATTACTAAAACTTAAACTAAAAGTTAAACATGGTTTATTTGCAGCTTAAATTAAAGCTACATAAAAATATTAAACAGCAATGAACAGTCAAAAGCATGTAAAATAACTAAAACTAAAAATTAAACCGTTTCTTTTGACTAAAATGACTAAAAATAAAATAAATATAAATTAAAGCTACATAGAAATATTTCAAAACTACTAACAATGCACTTAAAATGACTAAAACTTTAAATTAAACATAAAATTAAACATGGTTTATTAGTAGTTTGAATTACTAAAATTACTAAATCTAAAATATAAAGTAAAGCTACGCAGAAAGCAGAAATATTAAAAAAGCAAAGTGCAAAACACAAAATTACTAAAAGTTAATCTAAAAACTAAACATTGTTTATTTGTATTTTAAATGACTAAAAACAAATCAATATAAATTAAATTTACACAGAAATATTTTAAAAAAATCAACTAACAATGACAAAAGCACATAACAAAATTACTAAAACTGAAACTTGTTTTATTCGTAGTTTGAGTTACTAAAATTGCTAAATCTAAAATAGAAATTAAAGCTACACAGAAATATTAAAAACACAAATAACGACAAAAGCACATAAAATTACAAAAAAAAACAACAAAAAAATTAAACATGGCTTCTTTTAGTTTGAATTACTAAAATTGCTAAAAATAAATATAAATTAAAGCTACATATAAAAAAAGCAAAAAGCAAAATAACAACAAAAGTGAAAAACAAAATTACTCAAACTTAAAATTAAACATGGTTTCTTGAGTTACTAAAACTGAAATACATATAAAGCTACATAGAAATATTAAACCATCCAGTTACTATTAAATTAAATTATTTATTTTTATGTAACAATAACTACAGTAACTAGTATATTAGGAGAATTAAGAATACCATGGTCAATATTTGTAAGGGTAAGAGAAAACAGAGAAAGAAAACAGAAAGAGACTGAATGGTGCTGTAAAAAGGTGTACATTCCTTCCTAGCTTATTAAAGTGCTCATGTTTGATCTTCATCGGTGTGAGTTTGACTGAGTAGCCAGTCATTAAGCTCACAGCTTAAATGTCATTTAAATGTGGACCAAGAGAAGTGAGTCCATTACTGAGAAAATCAAGCACTCACACACTCACACACACAAAATTACCACATTCAACAAATTACATTTCTATATATATATATTAGATAAAATAAAATGAGCTGAAAAATAACAATTTTAACATTTTGAAGTACTAAAATGACTAAAACTTAAATATAAAGCAATATAAAAATGTAAAAAAAAAGTTAAAAAATAAAAGCAGAAAATTGCAACAACTAAAATTAAAATCAATCAATAAATTAAATAAATATATAAAAACTAATTCAAAATAATAAATACTGTAACAGTATATAGATAGTACTAAAGTAAGTTTTAAAGCAAATGAGCAGTTTGGAAATGCTAATGCTAACTTTGTATCGGCCAGTGAAACAAAAACACTGCATGAACCTTTAAAATATACTAAACTCCTCTGACAATATAAAGGAATGTTTTAAAAATATGTAAATATGAACTAGTTTTGAGACGTCTCAGCGTGAACTAGTTTCAAGATTCAGAGGTTTGTGAGATTTACAACCTCTAAATCAAAGGACAAGTGGAAAAAGCTCAAACAAGCTCATCAGCCTACATTACTTTAGCATGTCTAGCTTTGAAGATACACTTGAAAAGCTTTCTTTACAACTTCAAACGTGTGTGTATGCGCGTGTGTGCGTGTTTGCAAGATTTGCGCTGTTCCGTTCTGCGTAATATATGATCTGGGGATGTGTTTGTAGGTGTGTGTTTGTCAGCGAAAATATCTAAGCAGGGACTCGAGTGTGTGTGTGTGTGTTTGCTGGATCATCTTGCTGACTGGGGTGACGTTCCTTCTCATGAGTAATGCTGTCGCGCTCACACGCACACTTAGTATTTAATAATGCAAAGTTACTTTGTAGTGTACTTAACTATAGTTTGGGGAAGAAATGAGAAGAACAAAGCTAAAACTGACAAAACCCTTTGAGAATGCACTCAGCTAAAAAGCCAATTTAGAAATAAAACTAATATAAAATAAAATTATAATGACTGCAGACTAAAAGTTTTAAGGGAAAGGGTTTTTAATATAATAATCTATTATATTAAAAAGAGGGATGAAAATAAATTTAACTAATGTTGGATGATTATAAAAAAAATACATATTAATGTGAAATGGACACTGAATAAAATTTTAATGATCTTTACTTCAGGGCTTTTCTTATGAAATATTGATATGCAATTAATCATGAATACTTCAAATGATTAATCTGCATACAATAAGATTAATTATTTAATTGAATGACAGCCCTAATAAAAGCTTATGCTCCACATGTAGACTTCTAAGTAAATGTGTGTAAAGAACAAAAAGAGAGAAAGAAAGAGAGTGTGTTTTTCAAGATTTGTGCATGAGTCTTCAAGCGCTTTTAAGGAAGATGCTTCAGAGTCCAGCGGTGGGAAAGAGTACCTTCATTTTCAATCGTGTCGACTGCATCATTGACCAGCCGAATTACCGTCACTATGGAAGCTTGGAAAGAGAAAGCAATGAAGACCGGTCAGAAACGTTCACACGCACACACACGCATTCACCAAACTGAGCCACAGACCAATCAAACAGAAGAATCAACTCCACAATTTCTGTAACACTGTTGGTCCACTGCAGAAGCTTCTGTGGCCTGATTGGCTGCGGATGAATTTAGCTGTGACCAATGAAAGGCAAGCATGACATCATTCCAGCGAATCTGAGGAGAGATGGTGATGATGTGAGCAACACACACACACGCACAAACACACCTGCTGCATTCAAATCTTATCACAAATTCACAAGCTGAGTGTAAATTAAAGTCACTACAATGTCGTATTTAACAGGGATTTCATGGTGGAATAAGACTGACTGAGACGGACAGATAAACAGTTTCTGATATTAACACTTTTCTACTTAACCAGATAGTCTTTTAATACAAGGTCATCCGATAAATGTCTTCTGGTGAGTTTCTAAAGGATAGCATACAACGACAGCTGTTTATTCGATAGGATTTAATATTTAAATGCTTGCATAAAGTATATATTAATTAAATTAATTAACTATTTAAATAACAGTCATGCATGCCTAAGAGATGTCTAAATTTTTTATTAATATTTATTGTTGTTAAATAATAATAATATTAATAATAACAATAATTTATTTTAGGGCTTTTTAATTAATCATGATTAATCACAACCAAAATAAAAGTTTATGTTTACATGTACGTTTATTTGTTAATATATGTGTGTGTACTGTACATATTTATAAGTATATATAAATACACAAACATACATGTACATATGTGAGAAATATTTGTTATAAATTATTATTAATTATTATTATGTTCATTATTTATTATAATAATTAAATTTTTAGAAATGTTGTATATTAATTTTATTATTATTAAAACATTCATGTACACTGTAAAAAAACAATTTGTTGAGTCAACTTAAAATAATTTGTAACCTGGCTGCCTTAAAATTTTAAGTTCAGTCAACTCAAAAGTTGATTCAACCTGAAATGTTAAATTATACTTATTTTAAGGCAGCAGGGTAACAAATTATTTTAAACTGACTCAACAAATTGTATTTTTTATTTCTTACAGTGTACATGTTTTAATGATCATAGTCCTACTATGATTATTTGGTGTCATAAACAGATTTAAAGCAATAATTAAAGTATATTAAAGTATAATTATCAATCTGGCATATTGATTATTATACAGTTAAACAAAAAAAAAAATCTTAAAAATTATAATTATATTATTTTTTATTATATATATAATAAAATCTAAGGGTCTAAGAATCTAAGGGTGCAAAAAAATCTAAATATTAAGAAAATCGTCTTTAAAGTTGTCCAAATTAAAGGAGAAGTCCACTTCCAAAACAAAGATTCACATATAATGTACTCACCCCCTTGTCATCCAAGATGTTCATGTCTTTCTTTCCTCAGTCGTAAAGAAATTATGTTTTTTGAGGAAACATTTCAGGATTTTTCTCCACATAATGGACTGATATGGTGCCCCGATTTTGAACTTTCAAAATGCAGTTTAAATGCGGCTTCAAACGATCCCAGATGCGGTTGTAAACGATCCCAGCCGAGGAAGAAGGGTCTTATCCAGCAAAACGATCAGTTATTTTCATTAAAAAATACAATTTAAATAATACCTTTTCATCTCAAACGCTCGTCTCGCTCTCCCTGAACTCTGTGTATTCTGACTCAAGACCGTTAGGGTATGTCGAAAAACTCCAATCGTATTTTCTCCCTCAACTATTTTCTCTGTTTGACATTAAGTAGTATATAAATTGTATTATTTTTATGAAAATAACCAATCGTTTCGCTAGATAAGACCCTTCTTTCTCGGCTGGGATCGTTTACAACTGCATTTGGGATCATTTGAAGCAGCATGTAAACTGCATTTTGGAAGTTCAAAATCGGGGGAACATAGCAGTATATATATATATATATATATATATATATATATATATATATATACACACACATATTTTTTTGGTTTTAAAATAAATATTTAAAAATTGGTATTTATTATAATAAAACAATGATTATTAGGCAACAGATCTCTGCATATTTGGGGTTTATTCATAGCTCAAACAGTCTGGGATGATTTAAGCAGTGCAAGTTCAATGCTAATGTGTTAAATTGTTACTTTTTTTTTTTTTTGCTATATTAAAGTTTGTAAAAAAAAAAAAAAAAGAGCATTAGGTTAGACTTGAAAGCAGCAACACACAAACCCACACAACTCTCACAACCATCTCAAAAAAATCTTAAAATATGTAGTAAATTTATAAATTGGCAATGAGGATGACTGCATGAAGAGTCCTAAGGAAAGACGCATGTTGTTTTATCCTTTTATGATGAGTAGAAGCACCAGTAAACACACACACACTCTCAGGGCTTACCGTTATCATCACAGGAATCAGACTGAAAGGAGCTCAGCGACTGGACCTCAGAATTGCTGCCTTTGTTACTGCCAGAGAAACATGTGACCTCTTCCAGCAAATCCACTTTCCCTAAACACAAAGATCAGCATGTCAACCAATCACAGCTTCACTTACAGTAAACACACACACGTGTTTTCTGAATCACAGCTGCGGGCGAATCTCCACGCCATTCTGTATCCGAGAAGTGCTCTCTCTGATGTTTGCCTTTTAATTTCTTTCTTTTCCCGGACATTTTTCCTTTGATCTTTCCTTTAATGGTGTCACGGAAACGGCTGCTTATAACAGCTGCGTATAATTGTCTCGTATTTCACAGGTGGAGATTTTTAGGACCTAAGAGGGTTTGAACGAAGGACACCGCAAACCACAAGAAAATGAAAAATGAAGTAATTATAGATGGTAAAAAGCCTCGGAGGATTCAGATGAGGAAAATTTAATACCAGCGGGGGAATGGCTTTTCCCATCAGCTTCTACACTAAAGGGACCCTATATGCAGTACATACTTCCATAACCGCTCTCCTCTAGTATTTATCGAAGTGAAGATTTATATTGAGTCTTTAGGGGAAATGCTTTTACTTGGATTTTTTCCATTGTTTTGACTCTCAAAAGCACTCCTGTGGGCCGCTCACAGATTGAATGATGCATAAGGCACACAAAAATGCCAACAGATGTATAAAAATGTTAGATTATTGCTCCTTGAGGAAATAAAATCATGTTTAAGATCCCAGGCTGCTACAATGAGAATCAATGCAAAAGTTGCAAAAGAAATGAATACTTTTATCTAGCAAGGACACACTGAATTGATAAAAAAAAAACAGGATATACATTATAAATTACAAAAGGTTGCTATTTTGATAAATCCTGAAGAAAAATCACTGCAGACTGTAGTAATGGCTGCTGAAAATTCAGCTTCACAGGAATAAACTACATTTTAAAATGCATTACAATAGAAAATATGTATTAAAAAAAAAAAAAAAAAAAATTATATATATATATATATATATATATACACACACACACACACACATATATGTATATATATATATATATGTTTAAAATATAAATGATGCTTTGGAGCAAGTAACCTATGCAATCTTGAGATGTACGGTCTCCTTCATAGCCTGACTTTGGGTTTACACACTCATAAACATCGGTATATGTTGGACAGATGGTCTCTTCCTGTCTAAGTTGGCAGCTTTCTTAGTCTGAATAAGCTGCCAAGTGTACAATTGTTAAAAATTTGCCTACATGGCACAAGTACAAATTAGATAAAAGTTGGGTTCAGTTCTTTTTGGAATTTTAAATTCTCCGAATTGTAAGATGCAAACTCAGAAATCTGACTGTTTTGCTCGCAATTCTGAGTTTATATCTCATAATTCTGAGTTTGTGTCTCATAATTGTGAATTCATATGTATTTCAATTCTGAGTTCATTTCTCACAATTCTGAGTTTATATCTGTGATTATAGCTTTTAGAATTCTGAATTTATATCTGAAATTATATCTCTCATAATTCTGAGTATATATCTCACAATTCTTATATCTAATTTTGAGTTTTTATCTCATAATACTGAGTTCATATCTCATAATTCTGAGTTTGTTTCTCTCAATTCTGAATTTGTTTCAAATTTTGAGTTTATATCTCAAAAGTTTGCATTTCATAATTGAGTTTATATCTTATAAATTCTGAGTTTACAATTCATAATTATGAGTTTATATCTTACAATTCTGAGTATCTCATAATTCTGAGTTCATATCATAATTCTTTGTTTGTATCACAATTCTGAGTTTGTATAATAGTTCATATCACACAATTCTGAGTATTTCATAATTTTAAGATTATATCTCATAATTTTGAGTTCATATCTCACAATTCTGAGTTTATTCTTCTTAACTGTAGAAAAACAATCATAATTTTGAGATATACAGTTAGAGTTGTTTATTGTAACTGATAATTCTGAATTTGTATCTTAATTTTAAGTATCTCATAATTCTAAGCTTATATCTCATAATTCAATTCATATCTCAAAATTCTGAGTTTGCATTTCATAACTGAGTTTATATCTCATAATTCTGAGTTTATATCTTTCAATTCTGAGTTATACCTCAATTCTGAGTATCTCATAATTCTGAGTTTGTATCTCAATTCTGAATTTATATCTCTGAACTGTGGAGAATAAAAAAGTTAAATAAATAGATAAACAAGGGATGTATAGAACTTTAATGAAAGGTATTTCAATTATGAAGAGTTCTGCTTATTCTGCAAGGACCTGTTTATAGAATTATGGGTCTATTTTCATGTAATTTTCAAATGATTTTTGACTTGAATTATAAAAAGCAACATTTATACGCAGCAAAATCTGAAAAACTGTTTCCACGTGCAGCTTGGTTTTCAATTTCATCTGTAACCCTCATATGAAACAGTATTTTGATTTGATTTACAGAAAACACCATTAGCAAAGATGAACTTAGCTAGTGGGAAGCTGCAGGTGGAAACAGTTTCAACAAATATAAGCTTTTTTCCCTCCAGATCCTGTGCGCTTCTGCCTAAACTGTCACAGCAGGAGACGGAGCCGAGTTTAAGAAGATAAAAGTGCCACTGCATATACTGATAACGTGAAATCTGGCAGCAGGTCGCGTTATCTATGCTGAAAACAGTCATAGGTCTCTTTACCATTGATACATCTGCGTACGTTTTGAATGCTGTGGCATTGCTAGTGTTGGCGTAGAGTTCATTAAGAGTCTGAATATCAAAATGTGCATGCCAAAACGCCTCAGGGGGGTTACTGAGATACGAGCATATATGTGTGTGTGTGTGAGAAACGGCAGTGATCTCGGCCAATCTTTGAGCTGCGTGAGGTTAAATGCAGTTAAATGCGACGTTTAAATAAAACATGTTAAGGGAAAGATGGATTTCACAGTTGGCGGGCATGAACTGATCAAAGCCGTCTGATAAATTCACACTGGCAAACACATAAACATGCATAAACCTATGCGTGCAAACACACTCGAGTATGTGAGCGATGCGGAGAGGAGTTGCATGATTTTGCCTGGAGCGAGAGATGTTTTTTTGTTTTTTTTTTAATGAGAGGGTCAGCGTGTTCTCGCTCCCATAGCACTCCATCACAGCCACAATACACTTTAATATCTGCAACTGATGTTGGCAATAATTCACACACAATTTGAAACAGACTATGGAATTCAGGAAATATTAATTGGTAAATATTATGTCTAGTAAAAATTGATGATGGATGAGTGAGAATTTTGAAATAACAATAATAATAATAATAATAATAATAATAATAATAATTTTTCTTTGAATATTCCTAATTTGGGGTGTTTTCAATTAGATATATTCAAAATGTATTTAAAATTATTTGCACAAGCACATACATGCAACATTACTGTAATTTTCCAGCTGTTAATATTAAAACTATTTAATATATGAAAATAGAATTACAATTATGAACATTTTTCATTGGAAAAAAATTGGGAAATATATTACTGGAAAACAAAATGCATTAAATACACAAAATGTTTACTGAATATTAATTATAAACAAATTAGCAATTGAATAAAAATAATAATATTAAATATTTTTTCTTTGAATATTCTTAATTTGGGGTGTTTTTTAAATTGGATATATGCAACATGTATTTTAACACAAGCAAATACATGCAACATTACTATCATTTTCCAGCTATTAATATTAAAATAATTTGACATATGAAAATAAAAATACATTTATGAACATTCTTCAGTGGAAAAAAGTTTGGAAATATATTACTGAAAAATAAAGTGTATTAAATATACAAAATGTTTAGTTAATATTAATAATAAACAAATAGGCATTTTAAAATGACAACAACAATAATAATAATTTCCTTTGAATATTCTTAATGTTTTTTTTAATTGAAAATATGCAAAATGTATTTAAAATTATTTGCACAAGCCCAAGCATGCAACGATACTATCATTTTCCAGCTATTAACAATAAAATAACTTAATATATGAAAATAAAATTACATTACAAATATTTATCAATAGAAAAAAGTTTGGAAAATACATTACTAAAAAATAAAGTGTATTAAATATACAAAATGTTCAGTAAATATTAATAATATACATGCTTAATTTGGGTTTTTTTATTGGATAAATGCTAAATTTATTAAAAATCACACAAGCACATACATGCAACATTACTATAATTTTCCAGCTATTAACATTAAAATAATTTAAAATATGAAAACAAAATTACATTTATAAATATTTTTTCATTGTAAAAACTGGGAAATATATTGTTGGACAATAAAGTGTATTAAATGTACAATATGTTTAGTTATTATATTAATACTAAACAAATAGCCATTTAAAATATTAATAATAATGCTCATGCTAATAATAATAATTATTATATTTATAATTATAATTATTTTTATTATTGTTGTTATTATTATTATTATTATACTCTTCATTTGGTGCTCTTTTTTGAATGAATGAAAAAATTACGAGTTCGTTTGACATTAATATTGCACTGGTAAATGTGTTTTAATTTAATAAAAGAAAAATAGAATTTGTGAAATACTAGAAAGAAAAATGAAAAGTGAAAATTTATAATTTGATGTTGATCATTTGATGTGAATAGTGTTGACATTATTGACTGTTATTTAATTATTAATCTTGACATTATTTTTTTCCAAATTAAAAGTTGGAATATAGTTACTATTGTTCGTCTGCTATTAATATTATATTCATATATTATATTAAAATTATAATTAAAAATGTGCAAAGCAGTAACTGTGTGGAAATTCTGCTATGGAGTAAAATCGAAGCTGTGCTCTAGCTGCAAATTGAAATCCTGGAGTGGATTCGGAGCGGAGTGAATAATAACGGTCACTGCAATCCGCTCACATATTCTGATATGACAAACACAACATGAATGGAGATACCTGTCTCACCCTCATCTTCCCAGGGACTCTTCCGTAGGGAATCACAGTCAGACCGGCACGGCGAAACAGGCGGCAAATTCGGCGCCACGCTGCACACGACCACGCCCCTCCGGTTGGTCCCGCCCAATATCCGTGGCGACTCCGACGGATGGAACGTGCTCATTTCCGTCAGCTCCGGGCCTCGGCCGTCACCTGGCCGTTTCTCCAGGGTTCCCCTAGGGTCTCCGGGAAAACACGGCGTGTACGCCATCGGCCTGACGGGAACCTGAGGCGGACCGGACAGACCTCCTTCCGTGTACAAGCTGATTGGCTCTCCGATGGCGCAGCGTAGCGGCGGATAGTGGCCACCGTTGGCTTTGTGCAGCAGAGCGGCCGTAGCTGGATCCTGAACCATAGAAAGGTTATTCCGGGAATAGCTCTTCTGGAAGACCTTCTTCCGAAAGGCGATGAATAGGAGGATGAGGGTGAGGATGAGAAAAAGCACGACGGCGATGCCGATAAGCTCCTCCTTCCCAACGTAGGCGTGGCCGGCCTGCATATCCGGAACAAGCACGGGACGAACCGAACAAGCGCTGCCCACGAAACCCGGCGTGCAGTTGCAGTAGAACGAGCCGAAAGTGTTGACGCACACGCCGCCGTTCTCGCAGAGCTCGCGTTCACACTCGTTCACGTCCTCTTCACAGCTGCAGAGGAGAAAAAAAACACTCAATGGTTACTGTGGCCCACTGGGTTTTTACTGCATCAGTTTAGTGTCCTTGACCTGCTGTAAAATTTATTGTGACTCGGCAGAAATGCATCAGTCTATAAAAAAACTGACATTGTGTCTGAAAGCTGGCATGACGGGATACGTTTACAGCCTGAAGTAATCCGTCTGTCTACAGCGAAAGTGAAAACGCTGGGAGACACCACACAATAACAGTCAATTGGAATATATTTTTATTAGATGTTTGGAACTGGATTTGGGAGCTGTGAGATTTCGTTGAAACCATGCAAACTGTCACAGCTGGTTAGGACGGAAAAAATCAACTTTTGTTTTCAGCCATTTTTGGGAGCTAATCACCATGTTTCAAAGATCCACTGAAGACAATGTGAAATCGAATTTGACCTTGTTTACTTCCATAAATAATATCACTGGGCTTTTTCATAAAATTTTAATCAAAATCCAACTTTCAATGCTTAATAAACAGTTTAGAGGCAACCAAGGTCACACAGATGAGAAAAAATATTATATTAATGCAACAAAAATACAATAATTGTGTATAAAACATTTTTATATTTAATATATTATATTATTTATGTGTGTCTATATATACACATGTATATATTAAATTGTATATATTTTTATATAGATGTTTTTGTAAAGTTGTAAAGTTTGTTTTGTTTTTGTCATTTTTATTAGTTTTATTTGTTTATAAATGTTGTATTCATTTTTACTTAGTTTTTGTGTATTTAGATTTTAGAACTAGAAAAAAAATGTTGAAATAAAATAATTAATTTTAATATGATTTAATATTATATTACTTAATATTTAAGATTGTTTTAAGTTAACTTAAATTAGAAGTTATAATTTTAACATTAACATTTTTATGTTTAATATGATTAAATTCTATATTAAATTATATATGTGTGTGTGTCTATATATACATGTATATATTAAATTATAAACATTTTATATACATTTTTCAGTATATTTGATATACTACAGTACTTTAATTTTCAGCATATTTTATTTTTATATTTTCTGTTTTCACTTTAAAGTTTTTGTAATTTTGTTTTGTGTTTGCCATTTGTATTAGTTTTATTTATATGTATATATCATTTTTATTTATTAGTTTTCGTTTATTTTGTTTTAGTTATTTTAGTACCTAAACAAAAAAAAGAAGAAAATTTAAAATAACAAGCTGAAATAGCTGAAATAAAATAAGTTAAAATAAATAATGTTTTTAAATATTTGTTTTCATTTAACTTATTTAGTTTTTTATATTTAATATTTATTATAATACTATTTAATATTTAAGACAGTTTTAAGTTCACTTAAATTAGAATTTTAATAAATTAGAAGTCCAATAAATGTTAAAAGTGATAGCTCTCAATTATTATTAACAAGCTGAAATAGATGAAATAAAATAAGTTAAAATAAATAATGTTTTTAAATATTTGTTTTCATTTAACTTATTTAGTTTTTTATATTTAATATTTATTATAATACTATTTAATATTTAAGACAGTTTTAAGTTCACTTAAATTAGAATTTTAATAAATTAGAAGTCCAATAAATGTTAAAAGTGATAGCTCTCAATTTTTATTTAACAAATTATTTAACAAATATTAAAAATATACTGTCTTTATGTTGTTTCAACGTTAATTTGTAGACTGAATGGGACATTATTGCAGTATAAAAGTATATTTAAAAAACTTTAATGTTTAATTTCCTTTAAAAAAACCTTTAATTTCCGGAAAAATGTGCGAATAATTAGTTATATAAAATATAATGTTAGGTGGGATTGATGAGGACTAATCCTGATTACTTTGCGGAAAAATATGTGAATAATTAATTATATAAAATATAAAGTTAGGTTGTATTAATAGCGATTAATTGCGATTAATTTCTGGAAAACATGTGCAAATAATTAGTAACACATTATATAATAATTAATACAATAATTAATAACACATTATAGTGATATGCAGCATAATGGATGACAAATGTTCATTTCATTATGTCTTTAATGTGCCCATATGCTTCCTGTGAAGCAAGTGTGTGTGTGTGTGTGTGAGTGAGTGTGTGAGTCCCAGGTGTGACTAAAGAGACTCTGCGGGTGCATGAAAGGCTGCGTTTAAAGAGTTCTGATGTCTGTGCCTCAAAAGTGCTAAAAGACCAAATAAAAGTGTCTGTGGTCTGTAATGAACTACATTAGCATAAGCCAAGAGAGACTGCAGCAGTATAATCTCCTCTATGCAGAGGGAGGCTTGAAATGATCTTTAAAAAAAGACTAATGCTGCTCATACACGGATAGACTGATGCCGCCATCTTGTGGCCACAGACCATTCAGTGAAGACAACAGGAAAATGCACTACACCCGCTGTATGTGCATGGAGGACATGCAAGTATGAATATGTATGTGAACATGGCAAGCAAATCAGTGCTAAGCCTCTGCCAGTTTTTCATGGTGTGCTGCCAACACAGACAGACTTGTGTATATGTTTTAGAAACGAACAGACGCTGGTTATTAAATTGTTGGCAGCTCTTGACTTTGGAAGTTCAATAGTCTAATTGACTATGTACGTCAAACACACACAGCGTCATCGACTACACAAAAAGAACATAACACAAAATTAGGACGCTTGTTGACTAACATATATATATATATATATATATATATATATATATATATATATATATATATATATATATATATATATATATATATATAAGTGTGTGTGTGGAGAGAGAAAGAATATTGACCTGTTATACAATATATAAAAATTGCAATAAAATATAATAGTATATATTATTATTACATAAAAAGATATAACATAATAATAATAATAGTAATAATAATAATAATAATTATTATTATTATTTATAGTTAAGTTAAAATGTGATCATTTTAAATTTGTATACATGTTAAAATTATTAACATTATTATAAATTAAAATATACACATACCTCTGGTGTCATTATTTTGCTAATAATATTGCAATTTTACAATAAATTAAATATATACATATACATATATATATATACATATACATATATATATATATATATATATATATATATATATCGAGAGAGTGAGAAAGAATACAGACTTGGTAATATATGAAATATAAAAAAATAAAATAAAATAAATAAAATACAATACAATAAAATAATGATAGTAATAATAATAATAATAATTATTATTATTATTATTAATAATAATGACAAGTCCAAATTTTATAATTTTACATTTATATACGCTAAAACTATTAACATTATTATAAATTTAAATATACATAAACCTCTGGTAAACTTAATTTTGCTAATAATATTACAATTTTACAATATATTACATTTAAAAATGTTAATATATATGTCTAAATAACATATCTGTTCATTTATCAACAGAGAGAGAAAGTGAGAGAAAGAATATAGACTTGGTAATATATGAAATAAGTCCAAATAATAATTAAATTTAATATAGAATTATTTTCAATTTACATATGCCTAAATTATTACAATTAATTATTAATCTGAATATACATGCACCTATTAATATTACAGTTTTACAATGAATTTACATTTATATATTTAAAATATGACACATATTAAAACAAAAAATATATTTATAAATATAAGTGCATGTTCTCTCTCTATATAAATATTATATATATATATTTAATACAAATATATTTTACATTTATTCATAAATATATTTTATAATACATAATTACTACATCTAATATTATTATTAATTCTTAAACAAATCCTTTATTAGAAAAACGTCTTACTTCCTGAGTGTGTATGAAGTAAATAAATTCTTTAAAACATAATATAGTATGTTTTGGGATCAAAAGCTGAATAACTAAAGCCCAAAGTAGCTGAAATGCTGGTAAACTGACGTTACGCCGGTGTATCCTCTCTTGCAGCTGCAGATGAAGGCATTTCCGATGGGTTTACACACGCCGCCGTTCTGACACGGGTTTGGCATGCAGACACTGATCTCGGTCTCACAGCGCCCTCCGGTGTACAGAGCGCTGCAACTGCAGGAATAACCTGAGAGAGACACACGAGAGATTGTTTGTTCATGAATTGCAAAACAATCGCACAGACACACACTCACACGCCGGTGGGAAATCGCGTGGAAAATGTCAGTGAGTAAACAGTGCGCTGGTTTTATCAGGTCTCCCCACAAAAAAAAACAAACAAACAAACAGACACGCGCACACACGTCTGCCAGACACTCCTGCACAAACGACCTTTACAAAGAAGATGCGTACGGCAACACACTGCAACTCCCACAACGCACTGCTCCATTCATCAGAGCCAGTGAACAAGCTAAAGAGAGACAACTACAGTCAGAAGATTAAAATAGATGAGATTAAAATAGATGAGAACAGAAGAATAGAAAAGAGAAATAGGAGAGAGGACAGGAGATGGGAAAACGCTAGGAGTCTTGAGAGAAAGGGGAAGAGATGAGATGAGAATGGATGACACAAGAAAATAAGATGGGAAGACATTAAAACCTTACAACAAATGAGATGGGAAGAGACAATATAATGTTAAAATAGTGAAAAAAAAAATGATAAGAGACTAGAGGAGAAAAAAGATGAAATGACAAGGAGACAAGATAAGAAGAGAATAAATAATATTAGATTAGAAGAGATGAGAAGTAAAGAAGAAGAGACAAGACTTAAGGGGAAAATGATAGACGAAAAGACAAAGACAGGAGAGAAGAGACGAGACTAGAAAGGACATGAGCTGAGAAGAGAAGAGACTTGAGGAGACAGTGATGGACGACAGGAGACAAAGACAGATGAGACGAGACTAGAAAGGACATGAGCTGAGAAGAGACGAGATGAAACTAGAAAAGAGATGAGCTGGGAACAGACAAGACTTGAGGAGATAGTGACGGACAAGAAGAGACAAAGACAGAAGAGAAAAGATGAAACGAGACTAGAAAGGACATGAGCTGAGAAAAGATTACACTTAAGGAGACAGTGATGGATGAAAAAAGACAAAGACAAAAGAAGAGAAATGAGACTAGAAAAGACGTGAGCTGAGAAGAGGCAAGACTTGAGGAGAAGGATGGACGAGAGGAGACAAGGACAGAAAAGAAGAGATGAGACAAGACTAGAAATTAAATGAGCTAAGAAGAGACGAGACTTGAGGAGATGGTGATGGTCGAGAAGAAAGACAGACAGAAGAGAAGGGATGAGAAGAGACTAGAAAGGACATGAACTGAGAAGAGACAAGACTTAAGGAGACAGTGATGGACAAGAAGAGACAGACAGGAGAGAAGAGGTGAGACAAGTCTAGAAAGGACATGAGCTGAGAAAAGAGGAGACTTGAGATAGTGATGGACGAGAAGAGATGAAGACAGAAGAGATGAGACAAGACTAGGAAGGATATGAGCTGAGAAGAGACAAGACTTGAGAAGACAGTGTTGGACGAAGAGACACAAAGACAGAAGAGAAGAGATAAGACTAGACATTACATGAGCTGAGAAGAGACGAGACTTGAGGAGATAGTGATGGAGGAGAAGAGACAAAGACAGTAATGAAGAGACAAGACAAGAAAGGGCATGAGCTGAGAAGAGAAGGAACTTGAGGAGACAGTGACGGACAAGAAGCGACAAAGACCGAAGAGAAGAGATAAGACAAGACTAGAAATGAAGTGAGCTGAGAAGAGAAGACTCAAGGAGATAGAGATGAATAAGAAGAGACAAAGATAGAAGAGAAGAGAAATGAGATTAGAAAGGACATGAGCTGAAAACAGATGGGACTTGAGGAGACAGTGATGAATGAGAAGAGACAAAGACAGAAGAGAGGACATGACATGAGAGAAGAATGCATGAGATGAGAAGAGACTAAACAAAAACAGATGCAATGGAAAGAGAGTGCATGAAGTAAAAATAGAGAAGGAAGATGGAGACAAGAAGACGAGACAAAAAGAGATGACGAGAGACAAGAAAAAATTAGAAGAGAAAAGAAGAGTAGAGGAGAAGAGAAGCAAGATGAGACAAGCTGAAATTTCAAATAAAGAGAAAAGACAAGAAGAGAAGAAACTAGAAAGGACTTGAGAAGAGACAAGACTTGAGAAAAAGGAATCAACAAGAAGAGAAAAAGAAGAGATTAGATAAAAACATGGCATGAGATGAGACAGTATGATGTGAAGAAAAGAGAAAGGGAAAAAAGAAAGGAGATGACAGAAGATGTGAGAGAAAACACAAAGATGAGATGAGATTTACTAGAGAGCATGTGGAAAGCAGGAGCTGATTTAATCATCATAATTGGTCATTTGGTCTCCATCAGACACAGTAGATGTGAATTAGAGCTTCACTCAGCAGACAGAGGCGGAGCTGATTTGACTTAAGCCAAAACTGAGCAAAGCTTATTAACCAGATAATTACATCACAGAAGCAGATTAACTGGAGAGTAATTGAGGCAACCAGGAGGATTAATTATAACATTAAGATGAATCATGGCACAATCCTAAAAACAGACATTTCCTAACTCTCTCTCACCTCCAGACGGCAGGCTGACGCAGGTGGCGCCGTTGAGGCAGGGCTGAGCGACACACGCGTCCGGATAAAGAATGCATCCCAATTTGAGATCCGTCAGTCCCACCACCTCGGCATAAGGACTGCGTTTGTTCTGCAGCGGGAGTTCGTTGTCGTTAAGAACCACAGAGTCTAAGCAGCCCTGAAAGCCGTTGGTGACCCGCGGTCCCTTCCTTTCCGTCAAGCTACGAGCATCAGAAGGAGACACCTGCGCTCCAAAATAAATAGATAAATCTGCTCCCAGAGGTCGGTATTTAGTCGTGGCCAGTCGGCGTTCCACATACATGTCATCTAGCGAGAGGCTGCTGTAGTTTCCACGCAACTCCAGGACAACGTGATGCCAGTTCCCGTCATTGACCAGACGGCCGGAGATCCCGATGCTCCTAGGACTGTTGCCGCAATCCAACTGGAACCACAGCTTTCCCTCTTCGATCTGTCAATCAAATGCAGATACAGTCAGTATTGAATGTGATTGCAATTCCCTAAACCAGGGACTCATAACTCCCATAACTCTTTTCACTTGCTTTCCATGTTAAAAAAGCATTAGAACAAAATATATGAATCCTATGGACATATAAGTGTGTGTTATATCATGTATACCTTCAACACGCTACATGGATCTGCACGCGTATACATAATGATTCCTTTGCTCTGCAGCGTTCTGATGCGGAGCGCTAACTTCATCTCTCCACTTCTCTCTCCATCCGTCACTCTGTACTTGATATAGCTGTTACCAGAGAAGCTCAGAGAGGTGTGTCCTGAACAACATATACAAAACATCAGTCACTGGAAAGGAAATAGCTCTTATTTTGAGAAAGTGCCACATTATATCTCACAACATAAAGAGCTTTCACACACAGGGGTTATAAAGTACCTGCACACTCTCCGAGTTTGCCCTGTGGGCACTGGCATGCGTACGGCCCCCTGCTGTTGTCCGCTCCCACACACTGCATGTCACCGGGGCATCTCATATCCGCACACACCTCCGACGCAGCAGAACAACTCCCGTCTGAGAGAAAGACAGTGTGAAATTACTACTGCAAAACAAACAGGCTCTTGTTATAGTGGTGTCCTGTTACCTCAAATTGTATGAGAAGAACTAGCCTTATTTAAATGGCCACAACTCTTAAAAAAAAAAAAAAGTGCTGTTTATTAGGCCATGGACGTGGGCCTGTGTTAAAAAGTGTCATTTTGTAAGTGCATGTTCAATAGGCTGCTTATGTAAGGGCTTTTAAAGATGGGGTTAAGACCACTTTTAACTTTGTGTTAAAGAATGTTTTACATCAGTAAGTTTGATAGAGATTAGAACCGCTTTTGTATACAGTAAAAACTAACATGGTGCTACAACATTAGGGCAGGTTGTTTAAAAACTACCTCAAACTACCTCATTAAATACCGATACTAAAACTTTTTTTTTCTTTTTGGGATGGAAATGGTTCAAATAGTCAAACAGCACCAAGTGACAACTGTACCAGAGTGTATATGGCAATATTTCCACAAATAATAATATTTATCCAACCAACTTGCCTCAATTACTATTTTTTTGTGCAAAACCTTTTTGCATATTTACATGCAGAAACCAAGTTTTCATTTAAAATTATACTAAATGTAGGACCTTAAATACATTTTAAAATAAAATAAAATAAATATGGCCTTAAAATAGTAAATTATGAAAAAATATTTGTTTACATGAATTTATATAAATTATTAAAAAATCTATATGACAAAAAGATTATTTCCAAGTGACAAAAAGGAAAAAAAACTCGATCGGTTACATGGCTAGCTTATAAATATCAATGCATGCAAATTTACATTTATCAGCAGTATAATGAAGGCAAGAATGAATTTGTGCATTTGCACCTGTGGGTATGTTGTGTAGGAACTTTTGCTAAACACATTAATGTATACTAATTCATATTAATTCATAACAATATGTAAACACAATTATTACCCTCATATGTAAACATGAAAGTTCAGCACACTTCCTAAAATGCCACAAGATGACTTAAAAGTATTTAAAATAAATAAATTATTATTAATATTTTAATAAATAAACAGCCGAATAACATACTGGTTAAAGCTCAGTACTTACATTTCCTATTTAACAAAATCTACTAAAATAATTAATTGAATAAATAAATATTCCAACTCTAATCTAAATCAGAATTAAAAATGTAAACTGAAATGTTCTGTTTCCCCCCTCCATACAATACTTGTTGACACTTTAAGAATTACTAATTGAATTGTGGTTAATTAAATATCCATACTTACAGTTTCTATTAAAAAAAAATCTATTTAAATAAAAAATAATTAAATAAACAATCCAACTTTAATCTAAATTAGAATTAAAATCAACATGTGAAACTGAAATATTCTGTTTCTCCCCCTTAATAAAATACTTGTTGAAACTTCAAGAATTACAAATTGAATTGTGGTTAATTAAATATCAGCACTTACAGTTTATATTTAAAAAAATCTAAATAAATAAATAATCCAACTCTAATCTAAATTAAAACTAAATTCAAGGTGTAAACTGAAATAATCTGTTTCCCCCCTCAATTAAAGACTTGTTGAAACTTCAAGAATTACAACTTAAATTGTGGTTAATTAAATATCAACACTTCCAGTTTCTACAAAAAAAAAAAACCCCAAATAAAATAAACAAATAAATAAATTCTATTAAATTTATAAATAAATTCTATACTGTTTTTAGGACATTGCTTACAGCAGAAATATAGCCTATATGCATTATGCATGGATATTGTGTTCTTCTTTAGTAAGCTGTTTTCAATAAAAGTATCTGCTAATTTACTGGAAAACATAGACTTCAGAAGAACTGCTTTAAAATGATCCTGGCTCAACAATTTGTTCACACACAGACATACTCACCGCTGCACACACATCGTGTGTTCCTATGGAACTTGGGTGACACAAAGCTGGTTTTGGTGGAGCTGTACGTGAGCAGACTGTGTGAGTCCAGCGTGATGGTTTGCTCACACTGGGCCTCCCTGCAGTCCAGACCTGAGCAGTTCTTGTCCAGCACCGCCGAGACTCTCAGAACCTGGTCCAGCTGGCGGCGCGCGGAGCTCAGCTTCTGAGTCACCAACGCCGCCTTGTAGAACCCACTGCCCTCCGCCGTCTCCACTGCAACCAGCAGGTCCAGCTGTCCTGTTGATTCCACTGGCTGCACGCTGAGCACGTGCAGAGCGTCGGGACGGGGCGTCGCCATGACACTGGACAAGACACGTCTGACCGAGGGGAGGTGGCGGGATACGAAGTCGTGAGGGGAGACGCGGTCAAAACGGATTGTCACGGCATCGTGGAGCATCTCGGCCGAGGCCTGCTCAACGTGCACGCTCACAGGCACGTTCACAGTGAAGCGGCCGTCTGTTACAGTAGCGTTGAGGTTGTAACGGCCCGCATCCAACCCACTCAGAGCGATGATTCGACCATCTCGAGGACTCACCTGACAGAGAAAAACATGGACACGTCAAAAAACTAAATAAGACATGAGATTCACACTTTAAATGTTTAGATTTAACCTTTGAAATCATAATTAAAGCTTTGTTGTTTTTGACCAAGTCTAAGAGTAAAATAAATTACATTTACATTTACATTTACATTTATTCATTTAGCAGACGCTTTTATCCAAAGCGACTTACAGGTGGGGAATACATCAAGCGATTTGTCCTAAAGAAGCAAAATGACCTACGAAGTGCTCAAAATACCATATAACAGGCATTGTTCAATTAAGTACAAGCTAGAAAGGGAAAAGAGTAGAAAAGGAATTTTTTTTTTTTTTTTTAAGTCAAGTAGTGTCGAAAGAGATGGGTTTTCAGCAGTTGCTTGAAAGTTGTTAGGGAGTTGGCATTCCGGATAGCGGTGGGAAGATCATTCCACCAACCAGGAACGGTGTAAGAGAAAATTAAATAACTGAAGTAAAAAGCTAAAAAAACAAAACTTTTATTTGATATTACGACTTAAATAACTGAAGTAAAATAAAAAAAAACAAACCTTTTATTTGATATTATATATATATATAAATTAATATTATATTATATTATACATTTACTATATAATATTTGTCAATTTATATACACTTATAATACATATACAATGTATAAAATTGTAAATATAAATCATTGGTAATTAATATTAATTGTAAAATTAAAATTCTAAAAATGTCCATTACTTTTAAAGTAAAATTACACTGTAAGTCCAAACTTGGGATGTATGTAACTGAATTAATATTTGTCATTGCAAAAACATTTTCAAAATTTTATGCTGAAAAGGTTGAAATGCATGAACTTCAAAGAAACAAATGTACAAAAGTACATTTTTGGGTTTTGCATAATTCCCATACATCCAGTGGTTTCATTTTCATAGTTTTCATTACATCACTATCACTCCAAAATGGAAAATAAATAAATAAAATAAAATAAAATAAAAAATGAGTGGTGTTCGTTTTTTGAACAAAATTTGTATTATTATTTAAAAACAATAAACATATTAACTGAATTATAATAATAACTGAATGCTAAAATAATTGAATGATAATTAAAATATATTAAATATATTAAAAGGCAAAAATATTATTTAAAATTATAAAAGTAATATTTCACAACATTTCTGGACAGTTTTTACTATATTTTTGATTTATAAAAATGGGACTTAATTCAAAAATGTAACAAATCTTATCAACACCAAACTTTTGAATGATTTAAATTATAAGATTATATCTTATAATTTTTTATATTCATATTTCTGGTCCAATTGATTCATTTTCATAGTTTTAGTGACTTTCCTATCATACAAAAAAAAAAAAAAAAATAATAAAACAATAAATAAATAAATAAATAAAAATAATAATAATAATAAAAAATTAAGAATGAGTAGTTGTTTTCAAAATTTGATTGAAAATATAATTCTATCTTATATTTATTTGAATCTTAAAATGTCTCAAAGTGAACAATTGCATTATTATTTGAATAATAAACATATTAACTGAATAATAATAATAACTGAATTGTAAAAACATATCTTAATTTGGAATTTTTGGGTTTTTGCATAATTGTTTCATTTATAGTTTTAATGACTTTCCTATCATTCAAAAAATGTAACAAAAAAATAGATTGAAAATATAATTCTATTTTAGACTAATATATATATATATATATATATATATATATATATATATATATATATATATAAATTATTATTATTTGAACAATAAACAAATTAAGTGAATGATAATAATAACTGAATGATACAATTAACTGATTATTAATTGTTGTAGGGATTTAGTGGACTAAAATATGAGAATAACTGTCAAAAAATGAATGTGATGCGTGCATAAAGAAAACACAAACCAATAAATCACACACTCATATACCTTGAAAAGGCTGCTCTGCTGGTGTGTGTGTCCGTATGTGAGAATATCAAATGCATCCTGGTCTGTGGCGTGGATCTGACCGATTACACCTCCCGGAAACTCGTCCTCCATAGTTACGATGTGCACGTGCAAAGGTGATGCCACTGGCTTGTGCACGCTCTCCTCTATCACACGCACCAACACGGTCGCCATCGACGAAAGGGGTGGCCTTCCGGAATCACTGGCCTGTGGGGTGAAACGACGGACAGTGATTGGCTGATTGAAGCATCAATCAAAAATATGACATTGATAAAAAATGAGCAGCAAATCAGCATATTAGAATGATTTCTGGAAGATCATGTGAAAATTTAGATTTGATCACAGGAATAAATTACATTTTAAAATATGTTCAAACAGAAAAGAGTTATTTGAAATTGTAATAATATTACAGATTTGATCTTTGGTAGTGTATAAACAACATTTAATCAACTTTTTTACCTGTACGTGAATGACATACTCTGTGCCTTCCGACCTACGGAACACCTGATTGGATGTCAACAGCCCCTCCCTATCTAGTTTAAACCACGCCCCCTCATTTCCTGATAGGATACGGAAATGAAAAGGCGGGCCGTTGTGGCTGGCGTCCTTATCGATGACAGACAGCTGCAAGACGCTTGTTCCCAAAGGCTTGTTCTCCTGTTGAAGAGTAAAGCTCACGTTAAACTGTTGAAATTACTTGAACGCGATTGGCTGATTTACCTGTCACTCTTTATCTCACCTGTATAACTGCAGTGTGATTGGCTGGGGTGAAGGTGGGCGGGTTGTCGTTGACATCAGAGATGTCGATGTTGACCTGAACGGTTGAGGACATGGCAGGCGTCCCGCTGTCAAGCGCTCTGACGGACAACGAGTAACCAGCCATCTACAGAAAACATACAGAACGAGAGATGAAAAGAAAGTACAAAGTAAAGAGAGATGAACACACATCTATATATTCTCTTTCACACTGACTCTGTCATAAATAGTTCATAACAGGCTGAAAGATGATCTGAAGCTCCATATATACAGACATACAATCTAGGTTTGTAACTCTCTTCTCTTCTTTTTGCTATTTCTCATCTCTGTTCATTTGAAAGCACTGTATTTTAGACTTTTGTAGCATTTTATTTAAACTTTAAACTCCACTTATACTGTTAAATACTATTCAGAAGGGATTGGTCTTCTAAATGAATCATTATTTTTCTCTCGCTTTTTTTGCAGCTTAGTTACAATTAATGGACTTTGTAGAGGATTTACACTGAAAGTTTAAAGAGTATGTCTACATCATTCATCAGAGTCTTATTTCAAAAGAGCTGGAAATGATCTGACCCCTTTTAACCAACTATAATTGAACACTCAGTAAGCCCAACACAACAATGACTTTATTAAGCTAATTGACTCCAGAGTAAAAAGGAGAGTCTGCATGTAATATAAAGAAGCTTTAGCCCCATCTAGTGGCTACAGTTATATAACATCATGTGCCACTAGCAAAATCGAGACAGATTTTTAAAAATAAAATGTGTGAAAAATTACATAAACATTTCAAAAGTGTTTTTTGAAATGTTTATTACATAAACATTAAAAAAAAAAAAAAGAATACTTTTATCCATCAAGGATGCATTAAACTGATAGACAGTAAAGACATAATGTAACAAAAATGTAAAATAATGATGTTTTTTCTATTTATTAAAAAAATTTGACTGATGAAAGTTCAGCTTTTCAAGGATTAAATAAAAACAAATAAAATATATTAAGATACAAGTGTTATTTTAAATTGTAATATTTTACATTTTTTAACTGTCTGTACTGTATTTTTGATTAAAAAAATTCTACTCAAGCAGGACTCAAAAAAGTATATAAAGTACACTAAACTTTAGAATGAACATTTGAAAAAATTCTATTATATATACAATTTTTTTTTATTATTATTATTTTTTAAAAAATGAAATCAGTGATCAAAGCATGCTTTATTAGAACAAACTCCAGAATCATAATCTCTATGGCTTTTTATCTATTAATATAAGTAATAAATAATAAATAATTTTTACCATATTTTTGATTTTACAATTTTTTTTTAACTTAAGTTAAAAACTAATATATATATATATATATATATATATATATATATATATATATATATATATATATATACACACACACACACACACATATATATGTGTATATATACATAAACTATATATAATTTTTTTCATTTAATTAGTGATCAAAGCATGTTTTACTAGAGCAAAAAAAAAATGCTTTTTTATATATATATATATATATATATATATATATATATGTGTATATATATATATATATATATATATATATGTGTATATATATATATATATATATATATATATATATATATATGTATATACATACACTACCGTTCAAAAGTTGGTTTTATATTTGGTTTTTAACTTAAGTCCTTAAGCATCTTTTTGCTCTAGCAAAGCATGCTTTGATAAAAAAAAAAAAAAATATATATATATATATATATATATATATATATATATATAATTTTTTCTCAAATGTTCATTCTAAAGAAAAAAACAAAGCTCAAGGACTTAAGTTACAATAAAAAAAAAAAATATATATACATATATATATACATATATATATATATATATATATATATATATTTTTTTTTTTTTTTTTAATTTTTATCAAAGCATGCTTTGCTAGACCAAAAAGATGCTAAAGGACTTAAGTTAAAAACCAAATAAAACAAACAGACAAACAAACAATATATATATCAGCTCTAAACTTTAGAATGGACATTCAAAAAAATGTATTATATATATAATCTTTTTTTTTTTAAATGATATCAGTTATCAAAGCATGCTTTACTAAAGCAAACTCCAAAATCATAATCTCTATGCCTTTTATCTATTAATATAAAAGTATCACAGGTGTAATGCTATTAGCTTAATCTTACACATTCTGAATTTTTAATATTAAATGAAACACCATGACACTGTGTCTGTTATTAAAGGCTTTCCAGTGTGGATGTCTGCCGTGAAGGATTTGCTTTCTTCTTCTCTTTGGCTGTTCCCTGATCAGTGTCATTTAAAATAACGTCTTTGTGGGGATTTTGTCCTACTTAATGGCATTATTTCTCTGTCACTCGGTTGTCATGGTAACCGTCGCCGTGGCAATGTCCCACGGTCCTCACCGTTTCTCGATCCAGCTGCTTGTTGACTTTGATCTGGCCTGTGATTGGCTCGATAAAGAACTGGTTCTCTCTGTCGCCGCTGACGATGGAATACAGTATGTCGCCGTTCGCTTGGCTGTCGACGTCTTCCGCCGTCACCTGGGCAACCACGCCAAATTATAATGAGGAACTCAAAGATACAAAAATAGGACTGATGTTAATTTTAATGACCGTTACCTTGACCACGGTGTCTCCTATGTTGGCGTCCTCACTGATGGACATGCTGTAGGCGTCTCGGCTAAACATGGGGGCGTTGTCATTGACGTCTGTCAGGTTGATGTTTACCATGGTAACAGCACTAAGGGGCGGAGTCCCGCCATCGGTTGCCTCCACCGTAAGGAAATAATCCTTGCAGGACTCAAAATCCAGCGGTCGGGACACAGAGATGGCTCCTGTATGCAGTACAAGGATAAACATGGTACAACTCTTGTTACTTATTTTATAAACATTATACTTTATTATAAACATTACGTAAACATGTTATACAAATTAAACTAAAAATAACTTACAACAATATTTTTATACCACACTTACATTGTAGGCACCTTCAAACAATTAATTTGATCATCATACAAATTTGATCTGGCCATCATACAAACTTTTGATAATTTTTGGCTATCATAGGTGCATTCAAATATGTCTGGCCATTGCAGGCACCAGCACTGGGGGTAAAGCATAACAAGTGAAGTGAGTTATGTAATCAGATTACTTTTTTCTAGTAACTAGTAATGTAACATTGCTTTGAAATTTACAAAAAAATATCTGAGTTCCTTTTTTAAATAAGTAACACAAGTTACTTTGTTTTCCCATTTATTCACCGACATTTTTCCTGTCCCATGTTGAGAGAAATTAGGAGTAAGTGCAGAGGCGGAGGCACTTCCTTTAGCCTGAGGCTTGTTAATTTCAATTTTGGGGGGAAAGGCCTTTACAGTTGCCAAAATCTTACTTTTGGGCTTGTTGTTATTAAAAACAAATAAAAGCCCAAACAAGCCCAGCCCAGGTGACAAAAAGTAACATTAAAGTAATGTAATGCATTAATTTCTATAAAAAGTAACTAGGTAACTTGTGTTAATTAGTTACTTTTTTATGGAGTAAAACAGTATTGTAATGTATTACTTTGAAAAGTAACTTTCTCTAATACTGGCAGGTAAGTTACTTAAGTAACATCGTTACTTTTTTATGGTTTCTGAAAGTTTTATGGTGAAACAAAATATTGTAAAGCATTACTTTTGAAAATAACTTTCTCCAACACTGGCAGGTAACACAAAGAAATGTAATGCATTACTTTCTATAAAAAGTAACTAACACAATTAGTTACTTTTTATGGAGTAACACAATATTGTAATATATTACTTTTAAAAGTAACTTTCTCCAACACTGACAGGTAACACAGAAGTAACGTAATGTATTACTTTCTATAAAAAAAGTAACTAAGTAACACAATTTGTTACTTTTTATTGAGTAACACAATTTTAATTAATTACTTTTAAAAGTAACTTTTTCCAACACTGGCAGGTAACACAAAAGTATAAAAAGTAACTAAGTAACACAATTAGTTACTTTTTTGTTGAGTAATACAATATTGTGCATTACTTTTAAAAGTAGCTTTCTCCAACACTGGCAGGTAACACAGAAGTTATGTAATGCATTACTTTCTATAAAAAGTAACTAAGTAACACAATTAGTTACTTTTTAATGGAGTAACAATATTGTAATGCATTACTTTTAAAAGTAACTTTCTCCAACACTGACAGGTAACACAAAAGTATAAAAAGTAACTAAGTAACACAATTAGTTACTTTTTTGTTGAGTAACACAATATTGTAATGCATTACTTTTAAAAGTAACTTTCTCCAACACTGGCAGGTAACACAGAAGTAATGTAATGCATTACTTTCTATAAAAAGTAACACAATTAGTTACTTTTTTATTGAGTAACACAATTCTGTAATGCATTACTTTTAAAAGTAACTTCCTCCAACACTGGCAGGTAACACAGAAGTTATGTAATGCATTACTTTCTATAAAAAGTAACTAAGTAACACAATTAGTTACTTTTTAATGGAGTAACGCAATTCTGTAATGCATTACTTTTAAAAGTAACTTCCTCCAACACTGGCAGGTAACACAAAAGTAATGTAATGCATAACTTTCTTTAAAAATAACTAAGTAATACAATTAGTTCAAACATTTTTGGTCTGAACATCTTGTTTAAAACATTTTTGGCCATTAAATACATCAAAAACATACAAACCTTAATTGTTCCAAATTTTATGTATATTACATTATATATTTATCACCTGTTTTAACATTTCTGTATAGTGTGTATCATAATTTTATTTAATGCATCCCACCTGTGTTGATGTTAATGGTGAAATGGCCCTGCTGGTTTCCGGATCGGATGTTGTAGTAAATATCAGCGTTAGTGCCAATATCTTTACTCGCAGCGTAAACCTGTACCACTTCCGTACCCACTGCAACATCTTCAGGAAGCGTGGCCAGATAGTCCCTCCTCTCAAACACAGGCGGGTTGTCATTAATGTCCAGAACTGTGATCGTTATGTTCGCAAGGGAAGAGAGGCGAACAGGAACGCCTTGATCTGACGCACGGACTGTTATATGGTATGAGGACTGAACCTCGCGGTCCAGCAAACGCTCCAGAACGACAATCCCAGATGATTTATCAATAGAGAAGTACCCATCAGCCGAATCAACAAGGGAATAGACCACTTTACGATTAACACCTAAAAAATAAAACACATGCTTTTACATGAAAATCCATTCAGTTTATTCAGCTGCACAATAGCAGTTTGAAGCTAGTTAACTTTTTTTTACCCCCTACTATTAACTAAAATTGTACTTTTATCATTGCTATCACAGCTCAAATGCATCACAACGACATGCTCGTACCCAGATCAGGGTCTATGGCTTGTATTCGGGTCAGCAGAGCTTTAGTGGCGGTGTTCTCGTAGACGCTAGCGGCGTAATGGGGCATGTTGAACATCGGTGGACTGTCATTCACGTCCAAGAGAACCACCACAACCTCAGCCTCACACCACAAACCACCGCCGTCCGTTGCACGGGCAACCAGAGAGTACCGCGCAACCTTTTCACGGTCCAGCGACGCAGCTGTCTTTAGCTCACCTACAGAATGAAAAAAGACTTATAAGCAAACAGCAAGGCTAAAAACAGGACGTTTCTTTAAACCTGACTCACAAACCTGTGTGTGGATGTATGATGAAATCTTCAGCTCCAGAACCGAACAGAGAGAACTGGATCTGTGCGTTTGCGCCCGCGTCAGCATCTGTAGCTCTGACCCGGAGGATTTGCTTATTTATGGCAACGTCTTCAGACACGGACACTGAATACACGGCCTGCAGGCACAAACATACTCATTATAGAGCTTAGATCAGCTTCAGGCTTCAAATTCAGGTTGGCTTGTGCTGGAAAGAGTCAAAAGCTCCTCTTTGCTCATGTTTTCAGTACCAAGAATGGAGAGTGAATGAAATTGTGTTTAAATACTGAGGTCTGCAGGACTAATTATCAATTATGAAACTATTTTTGACATTTAAAGGCATATTTCAATACTTGATATGAACATTTCTGGCCATTGTAGGTACATTCAAACATTTAATTCAGTCATTTTTGACTATTATAGGCACATTTCAACCATTTTTGGTCATTTTGGCCATCAAACAAGCATGCAAACATTTTTGGCCATTCCAACCACATTCTAACATGAAATTCAATAATTTTAAACCATCATATGCATATCTGATTTGATGGCAATTATAGGCTTTGTTGAACCTCTGATTTAAACATTTTTGGCCATTATAGACATATCTGAACTTCTCATTCTGACATTTCTGGCCATCTTAGGTGCATTCAAACATTCCTGGCCATTACAACAACATTCAAATGTTCAATTGAATCATTTTTGGCCATCATATTGAACATTTGACTTGAACATTTCTGCCAATAATCGGTGCATCATAGGAACATTCCTATGTTTAATTCGATCATTTTTGTCCATTACTGGCATGAATAAACATCTGATTTAATCATTCTGGGTCATCATGGATGCATTCAAACATTTTTGGCCATTGTGGGTACATTTAAATGTATGAATAGAACATTTTGGCCATCAAACGGTATGTGCAAGTAAACATTTTTGGCCCATCGTTCAATTTGAACATTTTTGGTCATCAAATGTGCATCTGAACAATTTTTGGCCATTTCAACATTAAATTCATCATTCGGCTACCGCAGGGACCTTCAAATAATAAATGCAACCATTTTTGGCCATTATAGGCATGTGTGAAAATACGATTTCTTCATTTCTGGCCACCAAAGGTGCATGCAAACATTTTTGGCCACTGTAACCACTTTCAAACATTAGATGTAATCATTTTAAACCATCATATGCACATCTGAATATCTGATTTGAACATTTTTGGCTATTGTAGGTACATTTTAAATGTTAAATTTAATAACTTTGGGCCATTATAGGCATGGAAGAACATCTAAATTGAACTTTTTTGCCCATTGCAGGTGCATGCAAACCTTTTTAGCTATTGTAGGTACATTCAAACATTCAACTCAATCATTTTTGTCCATTATAGACATATCTGAACTTCTGATTCGAACGTTTCCGGCCATATTAGGTGCATTCAAACATTCCTGGCCATTACAGCAACATTCAAATGTTCAATTCAATAATTTTTGACCATCATGTTGAACATGATTTGAACATTTCTGGCAATCATCAGTGCATCACAGGAACATTCCTATGTTCAATTTAAAAATGTTTGTCCATTTCTGCCAAGTATAAACATCAGATTTAATCATTTTGGGCCACCATGGATGCATTCAAACATTTTTGGCCATTGTGGGTACATCTTAACAGCTGATTAGAACTGATTTTTGGTCATCAAATGTGCATCTGAACAATTTTTTAGCCATTTCAACAATTAAATTAATTATTTTTAGCCATCATATGCATATCTGAACATCTGATTTGAACATCTTTTGGCTACTGCAGGCACCTTCAAAAAACCAATGCAACCATTTTTGGCCATTATAGGCATGTATTAAAATATGATTTGTTCATTTCTGGCCATCAAAGGTGCATGCAAACATTTTTGGCCACTGTAACCACTTTCAAACATTAAATTTAATCATTTAAACCATCATATGCACATCTGAACATCTGATTTGAACATTTTTGGCTATTGTAGGTACATTTTAAATGTTAAATTTAATCATTTTAGGCCATAGGCATGGAATAAACATCTGAATTGAACGTTTTGGCCATCATAGGTGCATGCAAAAATGTTTGACCATTGTAGGTACATTTAAACATTCAACTCACAATTATTTTTCCATTACAGTCATATTTGAACTTACAACAACATTCAAATGTTCAATTCAATCATTTTTTGGCAACATACTGAACATCTGATTTGAACATTTCTGGCAATAACAGGTGCATCATAGAAACATTCCACCATTCAATTCAGTCATTTTTGTCCATTACTAGCATGCACAAACATGATTGATTCATTTTGGGCCACCATGGGTACATTCAAACATTTTTGGCCATCATAGGCACATCTGAACATCTGATTTGAACATTTTTGGACATTCAGTTGCTTTTGGCCACCGTTGGCGCAGTCAAACTTTCAATCTAATCATTTTTGGCCATCATAGGCATGTCTGAAAGTTTTATTTGAATGTTTTGCCCATTTCAGGATTTCAAATTAATGATTATGGGCACACTGGAATGTCTGGCTTTGCAATCAACACGTTCAAAAAGTTCTATGCAAACATTTTTGCCCGTTTCAAATGTAAATATATCCAAAAACCTTTAAATAATTCATTTATGTATCAGCATTTCATATTTGAGTTGCCCAATAAGCATCTATAATGCTCAAAAATTAAATCTAGCTCGACAGCTCACTAAGTTTTGACAGTCAACCCAAATGCCCCCTGCTAAACAGACTGGCCTGATTTTCAGTTTGACCTTATTTTAACAAGGTCATGTTTTATGCTCATAGATCATTTCCACTGCACTTCTTGGCTGCTGTAAGTGGACTCAGTGGTTCCAAAAATATGCCTGGCTTTGGCTTGTAATCATTCATGTTTACCATGTAGATTTGAAACTGTCAAAATATGCACTAATTAGATTTTTAACTAAAAAAACTCTCCATGTTTTCCTGAATGAACTTTTTACTCACCGGATCACAGACGGGGCTGTTGTCGTTGGTGTCGATGACCATGACCTCTACGGTTGCCGTTGAAACGTGGAGTCCGTCTGTCGCTGTGACATTAATGAGGTAGCGTTCTTGTTCCTCGCGGTCTAACGGCCGTTTAACGTAGAGTTTCCACTCTCCCTGAACCAAGCCGAGAGCAAACACCCCGCCTCTGTTCCCACCTACACTCCCACACCCACACACACACACACACACACACACACAAAAGATTATACCGGACAGTTAATCTCTCAATAGTCTGTGACAATTTAAGTACCAATAAAATCCGCTACCGACTGTAACAAACACACGCTCACTTCCAGGATTATCTGCAGCCTTAATAACCTCCATTAGTCCTCTCAGTGATGGCACACTCATTAGTATGAATTATAATAATCAGTTCCTTATATTCACATTTGAAATGATCAACACTGCCATCAATTAGGTCCTCATAACAGCCTTCCTGATTTATCACACGGTCCGCAGCCGTACCCGACTCATTAGGACAGGTCATCTTTTAAACCTCAGTGAGACAAAGGTGAAAAGGGAGGAAAAAAAATGAGAACGAGAGACTGAGTGAGAGTTAAATGGAAACGACTCTATAATCAAAGCAGCCGCGATGACAAGCATCCAATTACTGTACACTCATAGTACAAACACACACAGCCTTATTCATCTAATAAAGAGTGTAATTTAACTCAGCTGGGGGCTGATAACACAGAACAGCTTCTATCAGAGACGCGTCAACAAAAGCCTGGACGCCTTCCGACTCCATTTCTCTCATCCCACGCTCTCGCTCATTGGGTTGAGGGAGTGATCAGCATGACTTTCTCAAGCTGCATGCTTTTTCTGTGCTTTATAAACATTCCATTTGATGTTCTTGCACCCTTTTTTAACTCATGCACAGTGGCTTCAAATTATATAGATATTTGATATTTTTCAGTGCCATAATGCAGTATACAGTACTGTAAAATTTATGGGTCAATATGTTGTTTTATTGAAAGAAATTAGTACTTTCATTCAGCAAGTATACATTAAATTTAATTAAATTTAATTTAATTTATTTCAAACAAACGCTCTTCTTTTAAACTCTATATTTACCTATAAGTCCTGAAAAACAAAATTATGCAGCACTGTTTTTAACACTGAATGTTTTTTGAGCAGCAAATCAGCATATTCAAATGACTTCTGAAGGACCATGTGACACTGAAGACAATCGTTGTGTTTTTTTTTTTCAGGGCCGACTATTTCAGATCAAGCAAACCGATGGCCGATATTTTTACAAGGGCTCTGACAAAAAACATTTTTAAAATGCTTTTAAAATATTTTATCGGCAAATCGGTTTTGAAAATGACTGATACCGATAACCATAAAAATGCTTAATATCGGTGCCGATAATTGGTCGACCACTACAGTAAAGACTAGAGTACTGATGCCGAAAATGTAGCTTTTGCATCACAGGAATAAATTACATTTTAAAATATAATTAATTAATTCAAATTAATATTTGAATTAAAATTAAATTGTTAAACACTACCAGTCAGTAAGATTTTTTTTACAGTTTTTTTTAAAGAAGTCTCTTCAGCTCAATAACCATTTATTATTATTATTATTATTATTATTATTGTTGTTGTTGTTATAAATATTTAAAACAGCTGAGTACATTTTTTTCAGTATTCTTTGATGAAAAGAAAGATTCAAAGATCAGGATTTAACTGAAAAAACATTATACACTATATAATATATAGCAGGGGTGCCCAAACTCAGTCCTGGAGGGCCAATGTCCTGCAGAGTTTAGCTTCAACCCCAATTAGACACACCTAAACCAGCTAATCAAGCTCTTGCTAGCCATACTAGAAACTTTCTGGCAGGTGTGTTGAGGCAAGTTGGAGCTAAACTCTGCAGGACACCGGCCCTCCAGGACTGAGTTTGGGCACCCCTGATATATAGTATATATATATACACACACACACACACACGCTATACACTATTTTTGGAAATAAATTATAGAAATTAATACTTTTATTTAGCAAGGATGATTTAAATTGATCAAAAGTGATGATAAAGACAAAATGTGACAAAATATTCCTATTTCAGATAAATGCTGTTCTTCTGAACTTTATATTCATCAAAGAAACCTCAACATAATAATAATAAATGTTTTTTGAACAGCAAATCAGAATATTAGAATGATTTCTGAAGGATCATGCGACTGCAGTAATGATGCTAAAAATTCAACTTTGAAATCACAGAAATAAATGATATCTTAAAATACATTCAAATAGAAAACAGTTCTTTTAAATAGTAAAAATATATTTGAAAATGTTACTGTTTTTGCTGTACTTTGGATCAAATAAATGCAGGCTTGGTGTGCAGAAGAGACTTCTTTAAAAAAAAAAACATTTAAAATCTTACTGCTCAAAAATTGACTGGTAGTTGGTATAGTACTTAATCTGGTCACACATCTTATGTTTAAAAACCAACTATATATATAGTACAAATGCATAAAATCTCTCTCTCAAAGAGCGTATTTCTTACTTCTTGTCAAACAATTACACTCAACTGATGTGCTTCCAGCCATTTACAGTCAGTTCTGGTCGATTAGTGTTTCTGCAGTGACCTTTCACCTTTACGAGCCAGCAACATGAAGAGCTATTTAACGGCTGTTAAATCTTAGCTGTTATGGCGGGCATATTCAGCACTACTGTTAAGCTGAGATCCACAGTGTGCTAACATGGTTTAAGACATCCTTTATGAACCTTTAAACGACTTTCAGCAAGGACCTCTAAATAAAAGTTCAAATTATCCAATTAACTACCATAGAGCAACTGTTTACTGTTTAATTGCTCTGTGCTCTATTGAACACAGCAGTAAAATACCCTGAGAGGTGAATTTACCCACAACACTCTCGTTTCCTAAAGAGAACTCAAATCTGTTTGTATATTTGTCTCTTTCTTTCCCTCCGGTGTGTATTATGATACGGTGTGCAGTTCTTAGAGCCAGTTTGTACCGCTGGGCTGTGAGAAATGCATTAGAGTCTGTCTGACCTTTGAGTTTGTCTTGAACTAGAGGATTTAAACGTTATGAAAGAGTGGACTGTAGGGAAGGAGAGTGTACAGAGAGAGAAGGAGAGAGACTGTTCTCAGTAGAGAACACATGCCAACTAAACAAAGGCTTGTGTCATTAAGTTTACTTTAGTTTACATGCCGTGGGCTACGATTTAATTAAAGGGATAGTTCACTCATTTTTATGTAGTCATAACGCTGTATGACTTTCTCTCTGAAGGCTGCATTCTTTTCAATGCAATTACAATCAGTGGAATGAAAATTTTAGACTTTAAAAAACATCACAAATGTGCACATTTGCTTACTTAAATATGCATTTAACTAGTCCTGTCAAATGATTAATTGTGATTAATAGCATCCAAAGTAAAAGTTTTTGTTAACATAATATACGTGTGTGTACTGTGTATATTTAATATGTATATATAAATACATACACATACAATGCATATTTTGAATGTATTTACATGTATACATTTATATAATATCACAGAATTTATATTATATATAAACATTTTTCCTAAATATATACATACATGTGTGTATTTATATATACATCATAACAACACTAGCATTTACATATTTATAACTGTATTAAACATCAATATATATACACGTCTATATATATACATATACACACACACACACATATATATATATATATATATATATATATTAGTGCTGTCAAACGATTAATCGCGATTAATCACATCCAAAATAAAAGTTTTTGTTTACATAATATATTTGTTTATACTGTGTATATTTATATCTATCTTTATGTAAATATATATATATATATATATATATATATATATATATACATACATACACATATATAAGTTATGTTTATATAAAAAATATATATATACACAATAAAATACAATATTTTTTATATATATAAATGTATATACATGTAAATATTTTCTAAATATATACTGTATGACTGTGTATTTATATTTACATAATAAACATACACAGTACACATACATGTATTATGTAAACAAAAACTTATTTTGGATGCAATTAATCGTTTGACAGCACTATATATTCTTTATTATACACGCACACACACATATATAAATACACACATGCATACATACATATATAAACGCACATATAATAAATTATATAATATAATAAAATAATACACAGATAACTTATTGACTTTAGATATTTATTAGAATATCTAAATATTTATTATAATATTTATTAAATACTAACAAAATAGCTAAATAATATTCAATTATTTATATTTTTTATTATAATTATTTATTATTTATATTTTAAATACATTTATATTTTAGTTATTTTAGAAATGTAAAATGTGCTTTTTGATCCAAAGTTTCTACAGAACACATACTTGTAAATCGATATTTATAAGAGACAGAGAAAGACAATACTCAGAAAACAATCCTCAATACACCAACAAAAAGCAACTAAACAAGTTCCAGTGTCACAACATTTACTTAAGTTTCAATGCTGTGGGCTGTAATTTAGTTAAGATTCAGAGCCAGGTGTGTGCTTGTGTGTGTGTGTGTGTGTGTGTGTTATGCGTGGTAAATCTTGTTAAAAATACTGCTCCTGCTGGTGGCAGCACAGTCTAAATCATGATCACAGCATAAAGGTTGGGCTTAATCGAAATTCTGTTCAGGCCTAGAAGTGTGTTTCTGTGTGTGTGTGTGTGTGTGTGTGTGTGTGTGTGTGTAAAAGCATGAATTATAGAACAAGGCAGCTCCCTAATTCAATGTTATGAGTTTCTGAGCGCCTAATTTACAAGTGTGTGCTGCTTAGGAGCATGAGCGAGGTGTGTCTGTGTGTGTTTGTGTGTGCAATCGGTTCCTTGTCACCAAGCAAGGTGTTCAACATTGGCTGAATATAAAGGTATATTTAAAGCTGGCTGAGCTAGATACTGATAAGAAGGAGGTTTATATTTGCCCTTTTCAAAGACGCTATCCACCTAAACTGCTGCTTTCGGAAATGTCACTGTGTTATGTTTCGTTCGTGAAGTGATGCGCTTCCTCATTGCAAATCCCCAGCGGTGTAATTTGCATGCAGTTGCATCACAGCTTTAATAAAATCCTTATAAAACGAGTGTGGTTTTGCTCTCCAGCACGAAGGAAGTCTGCGTCCTCCCGCAAAATCCAGCTAGTAGCCCTAGAGCGAATAATCCATTTTCGGGACAAGAGGAATGAGGTGTAATTACTGTGGACTTCTGACATTCCATAATAGCGTTGTTCTACATTATGCTTACATGCAGAACAGGGCTTCAGAAAATCAGGCTCTGTTTAGACTGAGAGCACACACATATATACAGAGACACGGTGCATGGCAGTATGTGCTTGTTAAACATATTCAAAACAATAGGGATGAAAAAGCAGTTTGTCTTCTCTCTGTCTTTCTTTATGGATATCAACTTGTGTACGGGACATTGTCAAGCTGGAACAGAAAATGCATTCTTGCTTCCATTCTACTAAAAATGTTTGTCTAAGGAGACTGCTTGGTTGTCATTTGCACATGCAAATTGTTGAAGCTGAAATAACCAAACCTGTCAATTTGACGCAAAAAATGACTTGAGCTTTTTTCTTCACTAAAATGCATCACATAGTATGAACAAAAAAAATTACAAAACAAATTTACAGATCCCCCTTGTCATCCAAGATGTTCATGTCTTTCTTTCTTTCTTCAGTCATAAATAATGTTTTTTGAGGAAAAATTAAGGAAATATTGGCCTTCTATGGTGCCCGTGAGTTTGAACTTCCAAATTGCAGTTCAAATACAGCTTCAAATGCATCTAAACAGTCGAGGAAAAAAGGTTATCTAGTGAAATAATCTGTAAATTTCTAAGAAAATGTTTTTAACCTCAAAGGCTCATCTTGTCCAGCTCCTTTCTGTATAAAAACTCCCATCTTATTTTTTCGTCCAACTTCAAAATCATCCTACATCGCCGTTTTGCCTTTTTTTGTAAAAGGTGTTTGACCCTCCTTGCGCGTTCACTTGGTTTTTCGACATACCCTAACTGTACTGACCCGGAATGCAGTGTTCACGCAGAGCTAGGCAAGACAAGTATTTGAGGTTAAAAAGTATATACATTTTTTTTTTTTTTTTTTTTTTTTTTTAGAAAATAACCAATTGTTTTGCTAGATAAGACCCTTCTTCCTGGCTGGGATCGCCCTTAGAAACTGCATTTGAACTGCATTTTGGAAGTTCAAACTCGCATGAACCATTGAAGTCCACTATATGGAGAAAAATCCTGAAATGTTTGCCTCAAAAAACATAATTTCTTTACAGCTGAAGAAAGAAAGACATAAACATCTTGGATAACAAGGGGGTGAGTAAATTATCTGTACATTTTTGTTCTGGAAGTGGACTTCTCCTTTAAACAAGGAAAAAAAAACTGCTTGTGCAGTACAACATTCTTCTTTCTGGTCCTTGAATCTGATTGGCTGAGAGGAGTGTGATATTCTAGTGATATCGGAACTCCAACTGTTACACCATTTTTATCACTCCGCTTGTGGTATTTCTCAACGTGCGTCATGGCGGACGCCCTAATCCACTATAATTTTATAAATATACTGTTTTGGTGTCACATAATGTAGTTTTAAGAGTTTTTTAGGGGAGAACGCACTTGTTCAGACTTCAAACATACAGTTTGTTCATGCAGTCTACATCGATTTTTAAAAGTTCTTACCTGTAATATGATAGGTGACTTGTCGGTTTCCAGGTGAGCTGTCATTGTCCCGTGTGTTCAGTACTGCCACCACTTCACCCGGTGCATCACTCTCACGTACACTTCCATAGTACCGGGGCTGAAGAAACTGTGGTATGTTGTCATTGGAGTCGCTCACTGCTATAGTTATGGTTGTTGAGGACGACTGGCTAGCAGGATCTCCAAGGTCAAATGCCCAGACTGTAATACTATGGGCGGGGCTCTGTTCATGGTCCAACCCCTTCAGTGTTGATATCCAACCAGAGCTGCTGTCAATTGTAAAGTAGGCTCCATGCTCTTCAATGTCTTCACCGCCGGAGCCACCAAGCAACCCAGGTGGAGCAAGACTGTAAGTCACCTGACCATTTGCTGCCCAATCGGGATCCAAAGCTCGCACTTGCAGAATCCTAGTCCCAGGAGAAAGACCTTCAGTGACTGATGTCTCATAGTTATCGGATTCAAACGCTGGTTTGTTGTCATTGACATCCTGCACTTTGACCTCCACATCCACAGCTGAAACTGCGTCCAAACGTCCCTGCTGCAACATTGCCATCACTTTGAAATGATACGCCGGTGTCCGCTCTCGGTCCAGTGCCTTGTCTAGTTTGATCATGCCAGTTTCTTTGTCCACCACAAACACTCCATCACTGTTACTCTCTGGAGTCTGTCCGATCACCGCTGAGAAGCTCACTGGTAATGAAGAGTGGCTAGTTGAGGTGTGCAAATGCACTGCTCCCAGCAAGGACCCAATTGGCATGTCCTCTGGCACTGTAAAGGAAAATTGTGGCTGGCTAAATGAAGGGATGTGGGCATCGGCAGACAAAACATGTATGTAGACCGACACAAGGGAATGTCTAACAGGTGCACCTCCATCAGAGGCTTTAACGAAAAAGGACAGTACAGATCCACGCAATGGGGCAAAGTTGCCTTTGGTGACAACCCAGCCACTGTCCGGGTCGATATCCAGAAGTTCAGTAACCTGCAAGCTGGCTTCGCTGTACAGGCTGTAGCTCACCTGTCCATTGGCACCCTGATCTAGATCCCAAGCTTGGACTTGCGTCACAAGGGTACCAGGTTCAACCTCGGAGCGCACACTTGCATGGTACTCCGATGCGCCAAATAGTGGAGTGTTGTCGTTCTCATCTAGTATGGTGACCCGGACACTGCAATATCCGGATCGGCCACCTGCATCTACAGCTGCGATGGACAACACCATTTCACTTCGTTCTTCCCGGTCCAAACGTTCAAGAGTCATAATTTGTCCATTGCCATCAATACTGAACAAATCCCGGGCGGAATCTGAGAGCAGCACATATTTCACATCCCCAAATGGTCCAGGATCGGCATCTTGCGCCCTGATTGCAATGACCTTTGATCCCACTGGTGCATTCTCCCGTACGTCAGCCTCGTACATGCCTTGGGTGAACTGTGGGGCATGTAGATTAGCTCGCTCTACCCGAATGTGCACTTGTGCCGTACTTGTAAACACTCCATCGGAAACGCTTACATTTAGAGTGATGGTGGAAGGCATGCGCTGCATGCGTCGCTGGCCACTCAAAGTGAGGACACCAGAGGCGGCATCAAGCTCAAACAGCATCCTTTCGTTTCCAGACACGAGGCCATACTGCAAGCGTTCTGCGTCTAAACGGTCTGCATCAGAGGCTTGGATGCATGTAACAAAGTGACCTTTGGGAGCCATCTCACTGATGGAGGCTTCATAGAGCAGTTGGTTAAACACTGGAGCATTGTCGTTTGTGTCCGTGACATCGACTGTGACCCACACTTCACTACTCAGAGGCGGAAACCCATTATCTGTTGCCTTGACAAGAAACACATAACGCTGGATGGTCTCATGGTCCAAGGAGCGAGCTGTCAGAATTAGACCGCTGCTGCTGTCGATGTGGAAGTGGTCAGTGCTGTTGGTGCGGTCAGGAATGATTTGGTACCGGACAGCAGCATTTTTCTCAGAGTCGCTGTCTGTTGCAAGCACCTGCAAGGCTGCGGTGCCAATCATGGCGGATTCGGAAATTACAGCTTTGTATGAGGGCTGCTCGAAGACTGGAGGGTTGTCGTTGACATCCAAAACAATTACTTCAACATCAACTTCTGCACGAGCGCCTGTGAGGCAGTCCGTTGCTCTGACAATGAGTCTGTGTGAAGGGCTGGTCTCATAATCGAGGGCAGCGATGACACTGATAACACCTGTGTCGAATCCAATGGAGAAGAGCGTTCCTGGGTCACCATGCGTGATTGTGTAAAGGACACTCTGGCCTTCAGGACTGCTAGCGTTTATTCCGAGAATCGGAGTCCATACTGGCACATCTTCGCTCACTTTCACTGAGTAGAATGGTCGGTCGAACACTGGCATTGCTCGGTTTACCACTGTGACAGGAAAGGTGACTGAAGATGAAAGAGGTGGTGTTCCCATGTCACGTGCGAACACCAGAACCTGATATTCCACACTGGAAAGATCAGCCTCAAAAGCTCTCCGCAAACGAAGCTCGCCACTCACACGGTCCATTTCGAAATGTCCCAGTTCATCTTGCAGAAAGTAGTTCACCTCTCCATTTAGTCCTTTGTCCCGGTCCACTGCTGTCACTCGAAATATCGCTGTCCCAGGCTCCGCTTCCACTTGCACAGCTGCATAGTATGGCAATCCAACAAAAACTGGAGAATTGTCATTGACGTCTGTGACTTGAACTCGGACAAGTGCCCTTGCAACCCTGAGCCGGTCTTCCTCACGGCCCGCTTGTACCAGAAGACCATATTCCTCCTTCTCCTCCCTATCCAATGGGACTCCGATAGTTTCAATGGCACCGGATGTCGGCCTAATGCGAAACTTCCCACCTGCATTCAACAAAGTATACCGCAGGGGTTCGTTCAACTTGTTCCCAAGTGCTGTGACCACAGCAACTGTCGTTATGTTGCCATTATTCTCCTCAATGTTGGCACTGTAGGTATTGTGAGTAAAAGCCAGGCCACTGTCGAGAGCCTCATGAACCAGGACGGTAACCAGAGCGGTGCTGGAGAAGCGCCCGTCTGAAACACGGACGTTGAAGCGGAATCGTTCTTTGCTAAAGCTACTGTTTCTCACGGTCAACAATCCAGTGCTTGGCTCAATGCTGAAATGTTCTATACTGCCATCTGTCAATGAGTAGGTGAGCTCTGATTGGCCATTACCATCGGGATCGGTAGCAAAAACTTGTAGGGCTTCCACACCTTCATAAGTTGGGAGCAAAAGCACAGCTTCATAGGAATCCTGGGAAAACTTAGGCGGGCAGTCGTTAACATCTTGCACCTCGATGGTCACTTCTGCAGGACGCTCAGCTGAGAGTTGAGGATGTCCGCTGTCGCGGACGTTAACATGAAAACGGAATGTAGGAGTGGTTTCATGGTCAAGCTGAGCAATTGTCCTTATAGAGCCAGTACCGGCATCTACTGCAAAGAAGCGCCTGGCAGATTCTTCCATGATCTGATACACCAACAGCGCATTATGGTTGCGGTCGGCGTCGCTTGCTCGTATGACTAGCGGTTGTCCATTATCACTCTGCACAACACTGTTAAGCCCAGCACCTTCACTGATACTTCCAAAGTAACGTAGCTGTTGGAACACTGGTGCATTGTCATTTTGGTCAAGAACTGTAACTGTTATTGTAGCATTTGAGGCTTGTCCAGCCATGTTGCTTGCGGTGACTATTAGCACATACGAGGAAATGGTTTCAAAGTCTAGTGTTTTTTGTGTAGTGATTACTCCACTGTATTGATTGATGCGGAATGTCCGATGACCATTGCCATGACGAATGTCGTAGGTAAGGGTGGACAGACTTAAAGCATTCACTGTGATCACTGAAGTTCCAATGGCAACACCTTCTGATATTTCCGCCTGATATTCACTTTGGGGAAACTTGGGACCGGCGTTATCGGACAAGGTGACTGCGATTCGGACGACAGCTGTTGAGGACAATGCTGGAGAACCGTTATCCGTTGCTTTGACAGACAACACATAGTGACCAATGTTGGTCAGGTCCAGCTCCCGAGCCAATGAGATGATGCCCAAAACAGGATCAATCCGGAAAGTGTTTCCTGTGTTCCCTAAATTGAAGAAAAAAGAGAGTGTAAGAATAATAAGATCTTACAAATATTAGTATGCATGTTATTGTATAAAAGGACACAAATGTGCCATAATGCATTATTGTATAAATGTTTGCAATTATTTGTGTAAAAAGTCAAAACTTTTGTACATCTACACATTTTCTAATTTTAGAATAATTCTAAATAATAATAGAATAAATATTAAATCATTGCAATTATGAAAAAAATTAAATATGGGAAATATTTTAAAATAAAAAATGTGTCAAAAAAAAAAAACAGTCAACATTTATATTACCTTTTAACTTTTATTATAAAAGCTATAATAATAATTATATAAGCTATATAATTATATAATAATTTTCAAAGCTATAAATCAAAACTATTTATAGCTTATCGAAAAATGTTTGTTTCCATGTTTGCTGGCTGCTTTTTTATAAAAATAAAATAAAATAAAATAAAATAAAATAAAATAAAATAAAATAAAATAAAATAAAATAAAATAAACATTTAATTTAAACTTACTGGTCCAAGTGTTGATACAGATTAATTTAAGGAAGCAAAATAAAATAAAATAAAATAAAATAAAATAAAATAAAATAAAATAAAATAAAATAAAATAAAATAAAATAAAATAAAATAAAATAAAATAAAATAAAATAAAATAAACATTTAATTGTCAAAAAATTTTGAAAAAATGATTCAGATTAATTTAAGGAGGCAAAATACAATAAAATAAATAATATTTAGTTGGTAAAAAAAAATAATGTCAAATTCATGTCTTTTTATCTGTCTGAATACAGATTAATTTAAGAATGCAAAATAAAATAAAAATAAATAAATAAATAAATAAACATTTAATTGTCAAAGAAATTCATGTCTTTTTATCTGTTTGGACACTTACTGGTCCAAGTCTTGATACAGATTAATTTAAGGAGGCAAATTAAAATAAAATAAATAAAATAAAATGTATTCGTACAAACTTTAGGTTTGTGCATGTACATACCTGAGTCAATGCTGTAAGTGATTTGTGCATTTTGGCCCTTGTCCTTATCGAGTGCAGTCACTGTGAGAACAGCTGATCCCAGTGCTGCTGATTCATACACCTGTCCATCATACATCACCATGGTAAAAAGCGGTGCATGGTCATTCACATCCTCTACACCAATCAGGACACGAGCAAGGCTACGTCTGTACGGGAACTCTTGATCCTTCACCTAATACAGAAGGAAAGTAAAGAAGAGAGCAAGAAAGATGGAGAAAAAATAAAGAGAGCGGCAGAGAGAATCAAAAATGAATTCCCTGTCCGAGACAGACAGCAATATTCAGCACAAGGAAACTGCAACACACACACAAAGTCAATCACACAAAACAAACTCGCTCACTGCCAGACGGAGTGGATAACATCTCTCTCTGGATTATAATAACAAATTTCATCTGTTTGCAGGCAGCAGGAATATCCATGTGCTTATTAGATATGACACTCACTGTCTCTCACCCTCGTCAGGGGAGTGCGGAAACAAGGAGTGATACAGATCAGATCAATAATTAGATCACAGCGGAGAAACGACACAGGTGCAGACGACATTAAACTAGTGATGGCTGCCAAAGCATAAGGAGCAATCTCCTGTTCCTGTCATACCTGCACTCAAGCATGGAGAGCGTGAAAGAGGGACAGGAGGGAGGCAAATCTGTGCGAATGAATACTACCAACACTAATCAAACCATAACTCGGCTGTTTTATCTATCCAGTGAGAGACAAAATGTTCAAAATGTACAGATTAATTTAAGAAGGTAAGAATAAAATAAAAAAAAAAAAAAAAAATAAAATAAAATAAAATAAAATAAAATGAAAAAATAATAAAATAAAATAAAATAAAATAAAATATTTTGTTGGTAAAGAAATTAATATGTCTTTTTATCTGTTTGGATACTTACTGGACCAAGTCTTGATCTAGATTAATTTAACGAGGCAAAATAATAAAATTAAATTAATAAAATAAAATAAAATAGAACAAAACAAAATAAAAAAATAAAATAAAATATTATGTTGGGTAAAGAAATTCATGTCTTTTTATCTGTTTGGACACTTACTGGACAAAGTCTTGATATAGATTAATTTAAGGAGGCAAAATAAAATAAAATTTAATTAACAAAATAAAATAAAATAAAATAAATATTTAAAACAAACAAAATAAATAAAACAAAATAAAACAAAAAAAAAAAAAATAAAATAAAATAAAATAAAATATTTAGTTAGTAAATATTTTTGAAAACAGATCAATTAAAAAAAGAAAAATACTTTAGCATTAAAACTGTTTAAAAACGCATTGCTGTGCATTTCTAAAGAGTTTTAGTGCATTACTATGTGGCTGCTGCAGTGTTCTGTTTATGCAGTATTTTCATAATATTTATTTGCAGCAATCTGAGTTACCATGATGGTGAGGATGTGCTGCGTTCGGCTCTCGTGGTCGAGTCTGCGAGCCGTGTAGATGATTCCGTTGTTAGAGTCGATGCGGAAAAGGCGCATGCTGCTGGGATCAACGCTGCTCTGGAGGCTAAAGGTCAAACGGTGACGCTCGTCGCGGTCAGACGCCAACACCTGAACCACCTCTGTATCCGGGGGCGTGTCTTCTGTGATTGTGATGTCATAGGTGGGCTGGGAAAAAATAGGGGCGTTGTCATTGTTGTCCATAACAGTAATGTGGACCTGTGCGGGGAAAAAAAAAAACAAAGGAGATCAACATGAAATGTACTTTCTTAGTGTTGTTATTACTAACTATAACTTAAAAAAAATGTAGTTAATTGGAACGAAGTTAAAAACAAATAAAATAAAAATTGGTTGAAAAACTTAAACTTAAAAAAAAAAAAATTAGATATGTTGCCTGGGCAACTTACTGAAATAATTGAATGCACCAATACACACAGCAAGACTGGTGATAGAGTGGTTTGATGAACATGAAAGTGAAGTTGAACATCTCCCCATAGCCTGCACAGTCACCAGATCTGAATATTATTGAGCCACTTTGGGGTGTTTTGGAGGAGCGAGTCAGGAAATGTTTTCCTCCACCAGCATCACGTAGTGACCTGACCACTGTTCTGCAAGAGGAGAGCGGCTCGAAATCCCTCTGGCTACTGTGCAGCACTTGTATTTGTCATTCCCAAGACGAAATGATGTTGTTTTGGCTGCAAAAGGAAGCCCAACACCATACTAATTGTGGTCTAAAACCAGGTGTTTCAGTTTCATTGTCCAACCCCTGTAAATTATCATAACTGGAAATAGCAATCTACAAATTATTACAATTACTATAACTTAAAACAAGCTTTAATGAAAAAATTAAAACATAAAAGCTAATTTAAAATATTAACATACACGACAACATTCATGGTCTTATAGTGAATGATATTCCAATAAACGTAAAAAAGAAAAAAAATAAAATAAATAAAATAAAATAAAATAAAATAAAATAATGTTTCATGTTCTTTCGGTCAAAATAAATTATTATAAGTTATTATTAAAATCCTTCACTTGAAAACTTTGTGCAAGTTCTTTGGATTGCAATTGTTTCATGTCCTTTTGGTCAAAATTAATGATCATAAGTGGAAAATGCAGTAAAGTGAAATAAAAATAAAACTAATTACAAAAAAGATTAAAATAACGTAAACTCATGGTCCTAATGTCAATGATTTCCCAATAAATAAATTAAATAAAATAAACGAAACAAAACAAAACTAAACTAAACTAAATAAAACAAAGTTTCATGTTCTTTCTGTCAAAATAAACTATTATAAGTGGAAAATGCAATCCAGAAATTATGCAATCTAGAAACTAAAATGAAATAGAAACAGAACTAAAAACTAATATAAAATCTAACTAAAATATTAACATACACTACAATAGTATAGAAATAATACTAAAAAATAATAAGAAAAAAATAATAATAAAATAAAATAAAGTAAAATAAACTAATCCTTCACTTGCAAGTTCTTTGGATTGCAATTGTTTCATGTCCTTTTGGACAAAATTAATGATCATAAGTGGAAAATGCAGTAAAGTGAAATAAAAATAAAACTAATTAGATTTTTTTTTCTTTTTTAAATAACTTTAACTCATGGTCCTAATGTGAATGAATCCCCAATAAATAAATAAAATAAAATAAAATAAAACATAAAAGGATTAAATGCTATTAAAATAAAATAAAAAATAAAAGCATTAAATGCTATTATAATAAAATAAAATAAAATAAAATAAAATAAAATAAAATAAAATAAAATAAAATAAAATAAAATAAAATAAAATACAAATGCCACATTGTGCAGGTCCTTTGGGTTGAAATGCTGTTTCATGTTCTTTCTGTGAAAATAAATTCTCGTAAGTGGAAAAGGCAATCTAGAAATGTTTTTTCCTTGTCTGCACATGATAAGAAAACTAATGAAATCCAATCACTGTATATTATATTACCAACATCGATCACATGTAAGTAACAAAGCAGTCTCGTATCGACTGATGTGTGCAAATTTTAGTCTAAGTTCCAAGTCTAAGTTCTCAGATCAATACTGATAAAACTGCAATGAACTTAATGAAAATCACATGACTTGCACACACCACGAGCGCCCAAACTAATCGAAGCTGATTGAGCGCTGAAACGCAAACAAACTGGCTGACGCAAATACTCAGTTGTCGCTAACTTGTATTAATAGCCCCACCGGTCAGAGGAGCACGCAGACAGTGTGAAAGCACACAACTGTGTGTCTCTGTGAAACACGCTGGCTGATCTAATTATAAAGAAATAACAGACGTGCACTTCCGTCTCACGCTCGCCCTTGTGGAGACACGCTGAGCTCCATCTGTGTGTGTGAGTGAACGTATATTTGTGTATGAAAGTGTTTGAAAGATGGTGCTTTCTAAATAGAGTCTTGGAGAAGATCATTTTTTTTCCATTTGTCCCGTCTTTGACCCTCCCTCCAGCACTCTTTGTTCACGTGTTTCTATTTTGTTTTTTTAAAGACGTGCATTTGCATGGAACCAAATTTGAATGAGTTATCTTTTGTGTTTATACTCTTGTGCATGGGTGTGTATATGTTAATTCACTTTGTATATATAGCGAGTGAATAAACTGAATAAATGCATGACCTCGTCCCGTCACTCTCCTCCCAAAAGCACTGCGGCACCTTCTACTCCGAAAGATAAACAGATCGATCATTAATTTTTTCTCACTCTCCTACATTTTTCCTTTCGGGATGGATTGTGTCCTTTAAACTCTGACCTTCACGGACACTTTACACTGCAAAAGGCTCGTATCCATGGCAACGGAGCTATCAATCCGATGGGACCTTGACATCAGGGATAGGCAATCTGAACGATGACAGACGTTATCAATCAAACCCTCACCATCAAACATCAGCATCAATCATCGACTAAACAGATGCTGTCAAGCGGACGAACACTGAGTCTGCTCCAAAACCTAAAGAGCGTCCTCCCTAGACACCTTTTGGCATCAAAAAAAAAAGCTGTTTCAAAAAATAAGAAATATTACGCTGCCTTTTAAGATCATGTCTGGCCAGGTAGAAGAGCACTGCAAAAAGCTAGGTGACAAAAAAAAAAAAAAAATCTAAAAAGTAGAGGCAAAAGCGGATTATATACATTAATTAATATAGATATATAAATATTACTACAACTAAAATATGAATTATATTAGTATATGTTTAATATAATATATTTAATATAAAATACAAATTAATATAAACATAAAAATATTTTTATATGTAAATAAAACATTATTTTGATTAACATATAATATCTAATATACAAATTAACTGTGCACAAGTAGAGATTAATTCTATACATAATTCTATAAATAAAATTGGAAGAAATCTAAATATATCTAAAAATCAATTATATAGAAATACAATTAATTTGATTCAAATATAATATTAATATAAAATATTGGGATACTAGAAAACAGATATGGTGATTAAAATGTTACTTATAAAAATATTCATAAAAATGAAAAAGAAAAATCATATAAACATACAAATTTATATATAAATAACATTAATTTGATTAAAATTTTAAAATAAAAATAAAATTTAAAATAATACTTTTTATAAAGAATATATATATATATATATATATAATCTAAATATAATATCTTATAAATATGAAAACTTAAAATAAATAAAATACATGAATATATAATATTAATATAAAATACTGACATAATAGTAGATAAATATGTTGATTATAATATTAATTATAAATATATTACAAATAAAAAATAAAATTAAATAAAAACAAAGAAATATATATATATATATATATATATATATATATATATATATAACATTAATTGGATTAATACAGAATATCATATAAAATAATGGTGCACAAGTGGAGAGAAATTCTGAATCATTATAAATATGAAAACTATTAAACAATAAATATATAAAATATTAATTACATATAAATAAAATTAATTTTATTAATATATAATATTAATATAAAATTTTGCCATACTAGTAAATAGATATGCTGATTTTAAAATAAAAAGTTGTATAAACATGAAATTTTATATATAAATAAAATATTAATTTGATTAATATATAATATCTTATATTAAAATAATGGTGCACAAGTGTATACTATTCAGAGAATACTGAATATAACTATGAATTATTATACATATGAAAATTTGAAACTATGAATATCAATGAATTATATAAAAATCAATTTGATTAATATATAATACTAATATAAAATACTGGCATAGGATAGATATGCTGACTATAATATTAATTATAAATAAAATATTCATATAAACATATAAATAAAATATTAATTTGATTAATATACAGTATCTTATACAAAAATGATCGTGCACAAGTGGAGAGAAATTCTGAATATAACTAAATTACAATAAATGTGAAAATTTAAAACAATATAAATATCTAAAAATGTATTCTATATAAATAACATTTATTTCATTAATACAAAATATAGGCACAAATATATTACTATATTATATTAACATAAATAATTGAAATTAATATATATATATAATGAATAATATTAAGCGAGAAAGAAATGTAATAATATTTACATACTTATATGAATATAAAATGATACATAATAATGCATTATACATATACATAGTGTATTAGCATCATGTTGTTGAAACAGAGCTTTGTGTGTTTGTGTGTGTTTACCTGAGTGTACGCTATATTAGTCCCATCTGTAACCTCCACAGTGAGGTTATAAAATGACCGCTGCTCGGCATCCAGAGGTTTAGCGATGACGATAGTGCCGACGCCTTTCTCAACGTCAAACATACTGTCCACATCACCGCCTTACACGAAAAGAGACAACATGATTAAACACAAGAACTCTCTATATGTTACAGATACGTCTCTCTTTCTCTCACACGCGCACGCGCACACACGCACACGCACACACATATACATATATATATATATATATATATATATATATATCACACACACAGACTCAAACTTACATCACTGTAGTACTCATATACACCAGATGGGGGCGATACAGGGTTTGGAAGTGTGAAACATAAGTAGGATGGGATTTCCTCATTATAACCATACACACACAGCAAATACACAACACACATCCCACATATGCAGTGCACACACAATAACACTCACTCACACACACTTACAATGCACACAACCCACACATATATAATAATATGTCCACATGTAAAACACACATATGCACACATCCTACATATGCACAACACGCATATGACATATACACTCTCATATGTATGCATGTGTGTGGTATTCTAACGTGATATAAAAAGATTCCTCCATTTTCTAAAACTTCAAGTCTGTATTTTTAATACAACCTACACGAACTGTCTTAACAAACAAATGCTGCCCACATACACACAACACTCTCCAGGCTCAGAGGTAAGAGGAAAGACTGCCTCAGCTGTGGATAGACTATTAACACCAACAAAAGAAAAGCAAACCAAACATTGAAGAAACAAGTTATCGCACAGCGAAAGTCAGCTGTTAGACTATGATGGATAGTTCACCCAAAAATGAAATATCTGTATTTACTCACCCTCACGTTGAGCCAAATCCTTTTTTCCAAGGAACATAAAACACTTCACGCTTATCTTATTCACACAACAAACAAAACCAGAGACTGTCAACTCCAAAATGTACCACAGAAGTAGTTTGTCTTTTCAAATAATATGACAGCTTTTTTTTTTCCTTTACATGAACTGACATTTAAGTTATTATTCACGTGACAGCCAATACATAATTTAGCCAACGTTTTGTGGCATATAAAGGGAAGAACAATCAATTTGTTAAATAATAATTAATGTAAAATAAAAAAAAAACAACTTATAATTTTAATTATCGGGTCATGTTTCATATTTAGTGGACAATTATATCAATAAAGGGAAGTGCAATATTGTAAAAATTGAAAATATTAAAAAAAAGGATAACAGAAATAAAAATAAAATTAATAATAATAATATTAATATTAATAATCATATTTGTTTATTATCAGCAGATATTTCATATTTATTGGTCAATAACACAAAATGGGAAGCACAATATTGTCAGTTTTTTTTAAATAATAATAAATGTAAAATAATAATACTAAAAAAAACCTAAAATATATATTTTACATATATATGTGTGTGTGTGTGCGTGCATGTGTGTGTTTAATTTAATCAGCTCATATTTTATATTTAGTGGCCAATAATATATATATATATATACACATATAGGCAAGCACAATATAAATATATAAATAAAATTCTCCTTTTTTGTTGCCATTCTCTTGCACCACCTAAATTGACAATAATAAATTATGGACATTAATAAAACTCAAATAATAAAAACAGTTTACCATTAAAAACATTTTTAAAAACACTTTACTATTTAAACCACTTTACCACTTTTTTGGCCAATAATACTAAATAAAGGGAAGCGCAATATTATCAATTTTTAAAATAAAAGATGTAAAATAATAAAAAAAAAATAATAATAATTACATAAATAATTGTGTATGTGTGTGTGTAAAAGGGAAGCACAATATTGTCAATTTTTTAGATAATAAATGTAAAATACCTAAAAATTACAAAATAATATATATAAATATATATATAAATATACATATATATATATATATATATATATATATATAAATAAATAATATATATATATATATATATATATATATATATATGTAAATTCTCCTTTTTTAAACCACTTTCCCATTTCTTTTTTCGTAGTGCAGTATTAATATCCACTTTATCACTTAGCGCGATAACATAACATGATAATTATGAGCTTATTGGTATCAGATTGAAATTTAATACCAACAAGACTGAAATTTCACACAAAACATCACTTTAGGTGGCTTATAATATATATGGAATATATTGGAATATAGTGGCCAAGTGCAATATATTTCCAGTGCTTTTTTCAATGCCCCTTAAAGATGTTTGTTTACATTGTCAACATTCTGACTGACATCTATGACAGAAAGAAGTCAGTTTTGGAACGACATAAGCGTTAACAAAAAACCTGTCATTTACAGGTGAACTATCCCTTTAAGACATCAATCTGGTTGTTGCACAAGTGTGTTCGAACCCCTACGTGTGTGAACAGAGGTGAAAGTGTGTTTTGGCAGGGCGTTATGCTCCCTCTTCACGCTCACACACACTCGTTCTACCCAGGGCGCATTAATCATCTCGTGCCGCCTGTTGCTGTAACACCTGGTGGAGAGATACACTTACATACGCATACACACACTTACACACCCTTTCATTCATCACCGTCCACCCTCGCTGTCCTCACACGCTCTCACTCGTCTGGCAAGCTAACCCCGGGTCGACCCTTGACCTTTATGCACACTCGATTGGCTGTTTAATGACGCATTTAATCAGGCCGCAGATGATAAGGCTGGGTCAACGACCGCCAGAAGGGTTTAAGGTACCTCATAAACAAAACACAAACTCTCACACACACCCAAATGGAGGCACGAATTAAACCATTATCGCCACTGCACAGTAAACGCTAAGCGTACACACACATGCATACAGCAATATATCAAACGCACATTTAAATCACATTTGTATCAAGAAACACGCCCTCAAATTCACATCCCAACCAATCACGTTTAAGCAATACAGCACAACACCAAGGGATGATGGGAAAGCAGAGCTAGCTGATGGTTAAACAGCAACAGAGCAAGAGCAGTTCTGCTGAACTTATATAAATATATAGAGAGAGAGAGAGACAGGAGAAGAAAGAGACAAATTACAGAAAAAGAGAGATAAACATGCAGAGTAGTGATGGGAAGTTTGGATCATTTTACCGAATGAACGAATCTTTTTTCGAGTCATTTTGTTCATTTTAGCAAAATATAATTAAAATGTTATGTGTTACCTTCCTAACACATCTACTGCTTACATAAACGCTGATCACACTACAAACAAGACAAACAAAACGATAATGCTATAAGAAACAGAAAATATTAATTCATTGTTTACCTGGGTTTTTAGTCTATGATTAGCTCAACTCGCCTCTTATCTGACAAGTTTTCGGATTTGAATCGTTCGTTCATCACGTGACAGCCCCATAAGATGAACGAACGACTCCAAAAACCCGAAGACTCGAAACAGGTGAACTAATTCCAGTACAGAACCTAATAGGATGTTGTGCATGCGCGGCTGAACGAATCACTCCCCGAGACGACTCGTTCGCCCCGAGTCGCATAAAAAATTCGTTCAAAATAAACGAATCGTTCAAGAACGACCCATCACTAATGCAGAGAGAAAAAGGACAGAAAGGCAGACAGGTAGAGATAGAGACAGATATCAGGGCTGCACTGTAAGGACTGACCTGGCGTCAGCGGTAAAGATACTCCGGAAAGTTGATGAAATTGTCACTACGTCATTACGCAAGTTTATCCATTGTATGCGTTTATAAGTCTTCTTTCGCCAATGTAAGCATTCAAACGATTTAAAAACCATTTAAGATGTGAAAGAGCTCTCCAAGACGGACATTTTGACATAATTTGGTCTGTTTTTAGCCGTTATAGTACAATTAGACACAAAAGCAAACGGTTTTCGCACACGTGGTCTTCGCTTATGGCATTGGCAAGCCAAAAGGTTCAGAATTACACTACAGATAAATCGCATTTACATTAGCGCAGTCAAATATGCCCTCCTGAAGGCAGACGGCATAGAAATATGTGTAAAACATTAAAAAACGCCACATTTAATATGGGATTATTTTTGTGCCAATAAGAATGAACGTAACTTTATAAAACTGAACGTAACTTTCCAAGAAACGATCAAAAATATGCCACTGCAAAAGAAGAAAAACACAATGAAAATGAAAAAATGAACTCAGTCGGACGAATTTAACATGCTCTTCAAATATGCTTCATTCTTTGTTAATGATTTTCAAAGAATCGTTTTCGCGAATCATGGATTCTGAATGCGTTGCCACAGCTTTCGCTTACGCTTTGCAAATTTGCGTTTGCTGTTTTGGCACAAACCTCTCGTGGGGGCGGGCTTAACAACGATCTACTCTGATTGGCTAATGAGCTTTTGATGGACAGTTGCTCTCTGACCTGGAAGCACGGACGGTGACGTCAGTGGCGCACATATTGGAAAGTTGTTGCGGTGTGCAATACGTCGTGCTTTGTTTATATTAAGTATTAATGTTATTAGTATTTCACCTACGGTCGTCTCTTAGTTTCTAAAGATGAGCTCCCAGCAGAGACACGGAGCAGCATCATCTTCCACCTCAGCTTGTCCCTCAGGGCAGCTTGAAGTAAGTTCGTGTTGCTAAAGTAACGTTAATCAATAACATCGATAAAAGTTTTATTCATGTACAGTGTGCAACAGTTCTGATATTTTCTATAAACAAAGCACGACGTATTGCACCACTGACGTCACCGTCCGTGCTTCCAGGTCAGAGAGCAACTGTCCATCAAAAGCTCATTAGCCAATCAGAGTAGATCGTTGTTAAGCCCGCCCCCACGAGAGGTTTGT